>NC_092697.1:23542951-23842951 GCF_964275005.1 Diadema setosum
ATTATGAATTACAATAGACATTGTCTTATAAAGTTATGCCATCACATTGATAAATGATAAAAAAGGTATACAACATTACAATTTCGTGGAATTTAGTTGCTTGATTCTTGATTAAAGCTTAGTGTTTAAGTTTATTTGCATCGTTCTTCTTGCTAATACTTGCAT
Source organism: Diadema setosum (assembly GCF_964275005.1). Taxonomy (NCBI): domain Eukaryota; kingdom Metazoa; phylum Echinodermata; class Echinoidea; order Diadematoida; family Diadematidae; genus Diadema; species Diadema setosum. The sequence continues at coordinate 23,543,117 of NC_092697.1, forward strand.
GCGGTTATCTGTCGCCTTGGCAAGCTTTTTCGTATTTTTTTTCTACCATGGCAGAATAACATAAATAACTCTAGTGAAATGGAATCAACATAACATAAAACACACACACAAAAAAAAACACGACAATTTCCTTTTAGTTTGTTGAATATCTGCTGTGTTTTATGTGCTCTTATGCTTGCTTTACTTTACATTACATGATGTTATAATGCTCAACTTTTATATTCCTTGCATGTGTAACAGCAAACCTTCTGGTATCGTGGACCGCCGTGTCTTCTTCAAGTGTAAGAGTTACTTGGTCAGCAACCGAGGTGTGTGTCAGTTCTTCCAGTTTGTTCTGGCATGTTACCTGCGTCGCTACCAGGAATGAGTATTGTCCTGAGGATTTCCAAGCACAACATATTCTTCACGATGTTCCTGTCGAAAAGGACAATGTAGAGTTAGATCTTTTAGAGCATACAACATACGACATAATAGTGGTGCTCTACCACAAACAAAAAGGGATTTATGCGCCTTCTACAAGCATCTCTATTAGAGCTCCAGAATCCAGGTTCAGTAAGTTAAACTCTTATTTGTTTGTTGTTCTTTTCTTTTGCTTTCTTCTAAGCCGCGAGTATGTATGCCCCGTCATAGAATATCTAACAAGCAAGCACTGAATAACAACATGCAAAGAAAAGAAAAGAAACAAAGCACCATAATTAGCATATTCAGAACAATGTGTAATTATAGCAATGTGCAATGTGTTATTCTAGGAACCACATGAAACTTGGATGATACGACCTTTCAGGAACTTTTCGTGACAAGCAATCCATTCATAATATATTTGTACTTTCAAACAATGGAAGTATCTTAAATATAGGTTTTCCTGGTCAATTTCATACTTTTGTCATTCGAATTCCTATTCAATTTCACGCATTTCACGCTCGCAGCACTGAATCAGCAATTAAATTAACAATCCGGTCATTCGAATTCACTATGGGAGCATCAAAATTCACTATCGGGCCATTCAGTTTAAGAGAGGAACACGCATTTTAGCAATGAGAATACAAATTCATCTTAAATCTTTATGGTCATTCAAATTCGTTCAAAAGCAACACTGTTCCAAATAACTGCCATTAGACACGTGTTAGAAATGAAGTCCTGAATTCAGCTAGTTTGGGAACTTGTGTGCGTGTCTTTGTCAGCTTTGAATACATTGGGATTTATGATAAAGATTATTTATTTTGCAGTGTAGATCCACCTGTTCATTCTACAATTTGAACTCGGGCTTGCACGAGAAGGAATACACAGGCACACTTTTTAGGCGCTGCATAGGCCCACTGACGAGCATAATAGGGAAGGTTTGTTTACCCCTCCGGAAAAAAACGACAATTTTGACTACATTGAAACTGATAACATGAACATTGTATACGTCTTGACTGTTGTTGGTTTACTTTTGCGGAACTATACGAGATTATTGTGTGTGAGTTTGGATTGGTGCATTGTCATTGTGTGGATAGTGCTAGGGCGCTGTCAGCATGCAGTACCATCAAGGAACATGATTAGATTTTTGTTGTGTTGTTTGAATGCACTGCTGATTGCACCCTAAAATTAAAAAAAAAAAATCAATTTGATAAGAAATAGTGAATACATGAGCACAACCAAAAATAAATAAATAAATAAATAAAGAACCTTTAAACAATCATAATTGCACTATATGGAGGCCTACTTCTTCTTCCTGTATACTGTCAAGAAGATTGTACTATTGTATATACGTTTTTTACCTGAGAAAATTCCCAGTCAAATAAGCTTGACTGCCACCTTTTCAACACTGGGTAATTATTTTCATCAGCCTAATTCACATAATCAGCATACCTAATATGTAACAATTATGTTGTCAATCTTTAAAATACAGAGAGCGTGAAAACTGACATTAGAGGAATTTTTTAGATTTCTATAACGAGGAATAAGTTAATAACACCATTTTTTATTTTGAAATGATGCAAGTGTGATAATGATAGAAATTTGAAATTATGATAATTGGCATAATGCACTAAATTTCATATGTACAATTAAGTATAATGGCATACATAATAGAAAATTTGTGAAGATCAATTCGTTGTCCTTGTTGAATCGTGCTTGATATGGCTATTGAAATAAATTAGTTTGTTTGCCAACTTGGCAGCCTTAGGCAACTTAAATGTACATAACTCACGTACATAATGAAATTGAATTTACTTAGTTACATGATAAACGCGTGATTCAGTCCTTCTTGCGTGTATTCCGTTGTACTGCATGTTAGGCGCGTGGGTGTCACGTGATAGCTTCGTGATAGCTTCCTTTATGTCAGTTACGGGCGACATACGGGCTCTGCGAAGTACCTGCGCCACAACTGCGTGTTATCTGCGTACTAGTCGCCTGCAAGGTGAGTGCTAGCCTGAACAATAGGCTGGTTCGAGTGGATGGGCAAACAATCATTTGTCAACTAGCTTTCAAGAAGTGAAGATGCCCCGAAGACGGAAAGTGCACAAGGGCAGAGAACGTCCAGTGGATGGACAGCCACAAAGCCCGGAAGATTAACAGCAAATGCATCAAATTGCTGCTGAAGTCCATTCGGCGGATGAAGTCCTGTCCGAAAGGGACCAGGTAGTCCTCGACGCCACAGAGGACAGAGGACAAAGAAGAGAATGAGCCCACAAATGGCACGCACTCCCTTCACATAGGCATAGATCAGCGGGCAACTTACCTACTTCAAGTGGGTCAAATGCCTGTGAATTGCGGCGGCATCGGCCCTCCTACGGGTGTTCTGCGTGGAACTCTTCGGGCAATCCTCGAGACTAATCCGGAAATAGTTTTGGTCATGCTGAAAACTTTACTGCGGGAAAATTGGACTAGCGTGCGCACCTTCGGGCAACTAAGGACGAGATAAGTGCTAGGTACCGTCAAGTTCGGGCCAACTGCGGAGAGCTCCGGGTAGCAAATTTGTTTCCCCGCAAGTCAAGCCGCAAAACTTACCCAGATACGGTATGACAAGGCCTTGAGCATGCTCAGAACTTGTTCCGGAAGAGTCACGGGAGTTGCCCGTAGAGGTACGCGCAGAACACAAGTAGGAAACCCTTACCGGTAGCACCTCACAGGCAACTCCAAAGCAGGTACTTCGCAATCCCCGTAAGTCGCTCGTAACAGAAAATGGATCGGTTTCAAAGCTCTCACGCAAGTCACACGGAACGCACGCAAGTAGAAGCTAAGTAGCACGCGTCTAGTAAGTAAGAAACAAGTGCGAAAATTGCAAACATTCTTGTCCGCCCGCGGAAAATCTTCTACGTCCCTCCCTCCTCCTCCTCGCCACCTCCTCGCCACAAGCCCGTGTAGCCTGCCCGGACAGGTGTGACACCGCCTTAAACCACAACACAACTACAAAACTAATATTTTGAACGTTATGCTCACGTTAAGTGCATGCTTAGACTCTACAGAAAGGTGCCATAGTGAGCCTTCGCGATAATTCACGGAGTAGAAAAAGACACCCGGGGGTCTCGCGCTAACCGGAGTATCGCAAGTTTACCTTCCATGCATTCTTGGGGGGGGGGGGGGGGGGGCGCAGCTTTGAAAGCAGGGGAAATAGTGTTAATTTGGATATTCTATCACACTTGTAAAACACAGGGGCCCCCAAGGGGAACATGGTGCCCATCTGAACACATTGAGATCCTATCTCCCTAGGAATGCTACTTGCCAAGTTTGGTGAAAATTCATTTTTTTTTTCTCTCCAGGAAGAAGATGAAAAATGTACGATTTGGGCCCGCATTTGGATCCCTGCCCCCAACCCCCACACGAATCCTAGGAGGGGGGGGGGGCTGGATCTTCAATGAACAAACTTGGAACTACAGTCTTCAATGAATTAACACATGGTATTAACTTACCTTTATCGCTTCTGGTTCTTGAGAAGAAGATTTGTAAATATTCCTTGGGGGGGGGGTCCCTAAGGGCCCGAAAATGGAGCATGAGGCCTAGTTATACAAATTGAGATCTTAACCCCTAAGGCTTCCTGCCAAGTTTGGTGAAAATTCACTAACGGGATTTGAAGAAGAATAAGAACACGTACTATTTAAGTCTACATTTGGACCCATCCCACCTCCCCCCTCTGTCCAAAGGGGGGCACTACTGATTCCGTCATGAACAAACAGTCATCAATGTACAAAGTCATAGTAGCTCTTTCACTTCTGGTTTTACAGATTTTCTTTTTTAGGATTCCTTGATTTTTTTTTTTTTTTTTTGGGGGGGGGGGGTTGGGCAACTGGGGTCCCCAGGTGGGGCAGGGTGCCCAATTGAAGGAGTTGAGATCCTAATCCCCCTTAGGGATGCTACCTGCCAAGTTTGGTCAAAATGTATTGTGGGGTTCTCAAGAGGAAGTTGAAATGTGTAATTTAGGCCCCCAGTAGGACGTCTCCTCTGAATCCCAATGATTCTACCGTGAACAAACATGAAACTACAGTTGTCAGTGTACTTATAACTCATAGTGTTAGTTTGAATCTATCACTTCTTGTTCTAGAGAAAACGATCTTTTTTTTAGGTGATCCGAGTATCCTCTCGGATCACCTTCTGTATCTCTACTGATTCTTTCTTTCTTTCTTTCTTTCTCCTCAAAAGTTGTGCAGAGGTTAACTCAGAAAGTCCTCTGCCTATCAATTTCAAAATTATACCATATATGTATCATGTCCCAAAGACGACAGATATAATAAAATCCTAGTGATCAGTCGACCGTGACGTCACTATGACGTCATTTTATGAAAATACATTCTCATTCATATCTCATTGATGGAATGGAATTTTTCAGTGAAATTTACGCCTCATATAGTTCAAGTCAAGTTCTTTCTACTCGTATTCTAACATTTCATCTGTACCCTTAAAACGTGCGTGTACGCGCGCTTTAAAATATTCACATGCTCCAATGGAGCTCAAATATTTTTTACACACGTTTCAGATCATTTGGAGCATTTTTTGAAAAATTGAATACATTGTACGGATGCGTACGCGCGCGAGCATATACGCAACCACAGCTCATATGCTATAGACATTTCCCGTTTTTTTTTTTTTTCACACGGATTGGATGTGTGAAATGTGAAGGAATAATTCTACTAAGTTTCAAGTCAATCCGACTCAATATGACGTCAAACGGGCCCGTCAAAGTTGAAATTCCGTGCGCGCGTCAATGGCGGTATACAGTGCAACTATGCACAAAAAAAAAACACGCCAATTTTAAATCCGATTTTACTCGTCAGGATGGACGGTGACCCCCCCCCCCCCATTTTCTTTACATGTTCTGAATGCTGATGAGTTGCACATGTCATTCGGACCTTCGGACTAAAGATGATGAAACGACTTTCCAATGTTGATTCATAAGACATAATGGACCGTATGCATAAAAGCAGCATCCGCCCGCACGCAAGCACCACTCCGAATTCATATACAAATCCGTCAAACTCATCAAAGTCAAAGCTGCTGATAAAATCAATATAACGTTTATGCCAGCAACAGCTTGCTAGGTATCCCTCCCCACGCGCAGCCACAACACATACGCTGACATAATAAACACATTATTCCATCATACACTAACACACACACACACACACGCACACACACACACACACATACACACACACATACACACACAAACGGACACTAAATTATCATATGCGCGCGCACATACGCACTTCCTTGAAACCTCACCATGACTTTTTACATGGCATGTTTGCATGGATGTAGCCATGTAAGTTATGTGTTGGTATTTCAATGACTATGTCAAGAACGATATTACCCAGCAAAATGTGCTTCGAGGGCGGGCGACAATCCTTGCCGCCAGCCCTCGTCACAGATTGCCGCCAGACGACAATCTCTGACGGGGTGACAATCCTTGACCCCAACTCCGTCAAGGATTGTCGCCCCCGAGCCGGGGGCGACAATCCTTGTCGCAACAACATGAACGATAGCCCAAACTTTCATCTACACGATATTAGAATCTGGGAGAAATTCACCGAAGGATAGATAAGCTAGTGCTCGATAAAGACAGTTATGTCATTTTTCATTTCCAGAAAAAAAATGTACTCCCATAGAGATGATACATCATTTGCACAGCCAAAATGGCGTCCGACCAAAGCGTCGTTATTTTACAAAATGATCCATCTATCGAGGTCCATGTGTGTGCAAAATATGACGGTGATACCATATACACCAATGAGATTACAGAATGAAGTATATTTGACCCTTGACCCTGAGTTACACAGCCAAGATGGCATCTGAGCAAAAAGTTGTTATTTTGTGAAATAATTCTTGCAACATTTACGTTCCTTACGTGTGCAAAATGTGGGAAAGATATGACGTTTATTTACCAAGATACAGGATTAAACACTTTTGACATCTGACCCTAATTTACCTACCCAAGTTGGTGTCGGAGGAAGTAGTTGTTATTTATGAAATGATGTTCGTGACATGAACTAAACATGTGCAAAATATGGGGTTGATAGCCATTGTTGTTTTTGATCTATTGCACACAAAGTGGAAGAAAGAACAAAAATAAAGAAAAGTGAAGGTATTGTATAGAAATTTGAATGAGAAGCATAAAAAAATCAAAAAAGATAAAGTTAGGAAGGGAGAATAAGAATAACTAAAAAAAGAGAAGAACAAAGTGGGGTTTTTTTTTGAAAAAAAAAGCAAAGAACCAGGGTTGAGGCTCGAACCCGGGACCTTCAGATTACAAGTCCGATGCGCTTAGCACTGACCTATTTCATCCCCCATATGCTCTGTGTATGACGCTACGTCGAAGCCAAGTGCCAATTTCAACCAAGTTTCCGACGTGATCTCGACGTCGTATGAAAAAACTGAGGGCACACTAACGATAGCCCAAAGTCTTAGCTACAACATATTAAAATCTGGGAGAAGTGAGGATAAGTGAGCTAGAACTCCAAAAAGATAGTCATGTCAATTTTCATTTCCAGAGAAACTGCACTCCCATAGAGATAACACGTAAACTGGTCAAATTTGACAAGGTTACTTTCAATCCATTTTTACGAGGTGATGCCGTCATCAAATCAATTTTCTTAGCACATCAGTGAAAGAACATTTAATAAGCTACAACATGAAATTTGATGACGTCATTTTAAAAATTTAAGGGTTGGCGATGCTGTAAAAAATAATTAAAAGTTATCAAATTTTTGAATAAGATAAAAAAAGTACATTTTCAAAATGACGTCATATAATTTCAAGTTCACTCGAGCGTATCTCACTTATCCTTTGCCAATTTTCACCCAGATTTCAGTATGTTGTAGCTTATTAAATGCTCTTTCATAAATACATTTACAATTTTTTGATTGGATGACGGCATCACATTGTAAAAATAAATTGAAAGTAATCTTGTCAAATTTGACCAGATTACGTGTTATCTCTGTGGGATTGCAGTTTTTCTGGAAATGAAAATTGACATGACTGTCTTTATCGAGCACTGGCTCAATTACCCTTCGGTGAGTTTCTCCCAGATTTTGGTATGTTTTAGCTGAGACTTTGGGCTATCTTTAATGTGATTTTTATATGTTTTATTGAATGTAGGGATCACGTCGAAAAACTTGTTTGAAATTAAAGCTTAGCTTCGATGTAGGGAGATATTTCTTTCTTTCGGCAACTTTCTTTGCAATAACTCAAGAAAAACAGGTCCTATCACCCCCATATTTTGCACATGTTTAGCCCATGTCACGTACATTATTTCATTAATAACAACTACTTGATCGAACACCATCTTGGGTAAGTAAATTAGGGTCAAAGGTCATAAACGTTTAATCCTGTATCTTGGTGAATATATATCCTATCTTTCCTATATTTTGCACACGCAAAGACTATGTTACAAGAATCATTTCACAAAATAACCACTTTTTGCTCAGAATATATCTTGGATGTGCAAATTAAGGTCAAAGGTCATTATGTACTTCTTTCTGTATCTTCGTTATGACATGTCATCTCTATGGGAGGGAATTTTTCTAGATATGAAAATTGACATGACTGTCTTTATCGACCACTAGCTCACTTACCCTTCAGTGAATTTCTCCAAGATTTTAATATGTTGTAGATGAGACTTTGGGATATCGTTAACGTTCGTCTTCTTTTTTAATGGATATCGGAATCATATCGAAAAAACTTGGTTGTAATTAAAGCTTAGCTTCGATGTAGGGAGATATTTCTTTCTTTCGGCAACTTTCTTTGCAATAACTAAAAAAAACAGACCCCATCACTCCCATATTTTGCACATGTTTAGTCCATGTCACGTACATTATTTCATTAAATAGCAACTACTTGATCGGACACCATCTTGGGCAGGTACTTTAGGGTCAAAGGTAATAAATGTTTTATCCTGTATCTTGGTGAATACATGTTCTATCTTTCCCATATTTTGCACATGCAAAGACCATGTTACAAGAAGCATTTCACAAAATAACTTCTTTTTGCTCAGATGCCATCTTGGATGTGCAAAGTGGGGTCAAATGAAATAAACTTCATGTGGTATCTTCGTTAGTGTATACGGAATTCGGTAGCAGAGATTGCAGGTCTGACTTCCTTTTCTAAATGAGAATCCAAACATGACAAGGCCAATGTCCCCTCAACACAAATGAAGCCGATATGGTCATGCCCATTTGGGATCAGGACTCAAATCATTGATTTTCGAATAGATTGGATTACGTAATTTGTCAGTGTTGACAAATTCCAAGTCTAGTCTTTTTAAGATTGTTACATTGAAAAAAAAAACCGCACTTCCGCGCGAACGTTCCAACACGTAAAAGGGTCAAAAGTCGACGCATCTTTCCACAAAAAACTTTTCAACTATACGAAAGTGGCAAACTTGGGGTGCCCAGATTCTGTAAATGTAAACCTCAGGGATTATTAGGTGATCCGAATATCCTCTCGGATCACCTTCTGTATCTGTACTGATTCTTTCTTCTTCTTCTTCTTTTTCTTATTTCTCCTCAAAAGTTGTGCAGCGGTTAGCTCAGAAAGTCCTCTGCCTATCAATTTCAAACTTATACCATATATGTATCATGTCTCAAAGACGACAGATCTGATAAAATCCTACTGATCAGTCGACCGTGACGTCACTATGACGTCATTTTATGAAAACACGTTCTCATATAGTTCAAGTCAAGCTCTTTCTACTCATATTCTCAAATATCTACTTTTTAAAACATGCGCGTACGCGCGCGTTGATATATTTACATGCTCCAATCGCACGCATAGCTCGTAGGCAATGGAAATTTCCCGTTTTTTTACCCTTATTGGATGTCTAAAATGTCATGGAATAATTCTACCAAGTTTCAAGTCAACCCAACTCAATATGACGTCATACGGACCCGTCAAAGTTGAAATTCCGCGCGCGCGTCAATGGCGATATACAGTGCAACTATGCCCAAAAAAAAAGTCAATTTTAAATCCGATTTTAATCGTCAGGATGGATCCCCCATTTTCTTTACATATTCTGAAAGCTGATGCACAGCTGAGTTGCACATGTCATTTCATGGGTTGGTGATGATGGAAAAATGATTAAAAGATATCAAATTTATTAATGAAATTAAAAAAGTAAATTTTTAAAATGACGTCATCAAATTTCAAGTTCACTCGAGCGTATCTCACTTATCATTTTCCGATTTTCACCCAGATTTCAGTATGTTGTAGCTTATTAAATGCTCTTCTAAATATGTAAAACAAAATTTTGATTGGATGACGGCATCACCTCGTAAAAATGGATTGAAAGTAACCTTGTCAAATTTGACCAGTTTACGTGTTATCTCTATGGAAGTGCATTTTTTTCTGGAAATGAAAATTGCCATGACTATTTTTTTGGAGTTTTAGCTCACTTATCCTTCGGTGAATTTCTCCCAGATTTTAATATGTTGTAGCTGAGACTTCGGGCTGTTGTATGATTGCCCTCAATTTTTTCATACGACGTCGAGATTACGTCGAAAAAACTTGGTTGAAATTGGCACTTGGCTTCGATGTAGCGGCATTTTACTTGTACACAGAGCCTATCGGGGATGAAATAGGTCAGTGCATAGCGCATCAGACTTTTAATCTAAAGGTCCCGGTTTCGATCGTCACCCCTGGTTTTTGCTTTTTTGTAACACTTTTTTCTTCTTTTTCTTTAGTTATTCTTATTCTCCCTTCCTAACTTTATCTTTTTTGATTTTTTTTTTTGTGCTTCTCCTTCAAATTTCTATACAATACCTTCACTTTTTCTTTATTTTCTTCTTTCTTCCACTTTGTGTGCAACAGATCTAAAACAACACTGGCTATCAACCCCATATTTTGCACATGTTTAGTTCATGTCACGAACATCATTTCATGAATAACAACTACTTCCTCCGACACCATCTTGGGTAGGTAAATTAGGGTCAAAGGTCAAAAGTGTTTAATCCTGTATCTTGGTAAATAAACGTCCTATCTTTCCCACGTATTGCACACGTAAGGAACATGTTGCAAGAATTATTTCACAAAATAACAACTTTTTGCTCAGATGCCATCTTGGCTGTGTAAATCAGGGTCAAGGGTCAAATATACTTCATTCTGTAATCTCATGGTATCTGATACCAGATATATGTGACCCTGCACCTCAAAACAAACAAAAAGTCGCCAGACATGAATTTTTAGTTAAGACCATATTCTGAAAGAGCAGACTTTAAGCTTTAAAATGATGTATAACTCAAATCAAACGGACTCTCCTAACCTATCTAAATATTGGAAAGAAAGCACAAACTCAGGAAAAGTGTGAACTGAGAAAAGAGGCTCTGAAGTACAGTGTCTATTCAAGCGCTTAATCTTTACTAAACCGTGCTGGCTGTGCGATGAACGGAACAAAAAACAGGAAGTAAACCACCAGAGTATAACAACAATGAAGAGATTATCTGATTAAACTGAAATTAAGCATGCCTCATTAAGACATTCTGTCCATAATCAATGCCAACTTTCAAAGCAGTAGCACTATCCTTTCAAAAGTTATTAGAGTTGAAAGTGAAGAGTGTGGACAAGGTTTTTCAGAAATGAAAAAAGGATTCTAAAGACACACGTAATCACACTATTCTACCAAAAATGTTCGAGATAAACTGCGAAAAAAACACACTTTCCTGCCCGTTTTATGATACCCAATTTTAGCATAATGTAGAAGAAGACCCGCTCTTTCAGAAAATATGAAAAAGTCAAGTTCGGCTAGGTTGACCCATTTCACTTATTTTCAGTCCTCACGCAAAATCAGTGTGTGCGACTTTATGTTCGTTTTGAGGTGCACGGTCACATATAATCTGGTATCACTGTCATATTTTGCACACACGTGGACCTCGATGCTTTGGTCGGACGCCATTTTGGCTGTGCAAATGATATATTATCTCTATGGGAGTACATTTCTTCTGGAATTGAAAAATGACATAACTGTCTTTATCGAGCACTAGCTTATCTATCCTTCGGTGAATTTCTCCCAGATTCTAATATGTTGTAGATGAAACTTCGGGCTATCGCTCGTATGATCCATATTCTTGTTGAAAGTCGGAATTTCCTCCAAAGACCTGGTTGAAACTGACGCTTAGCTTCAATGTCGGGAGATATGTCTTTTTTTTCAGTGACTTTCCTTGCAATAGCTCAAGAAAAACACGCCCTTTCACCCCCACATTTTGCACATACTTAGTCCAAGTCAAGTACATCTTTTCACAAAATAACTACTTCATCAGACAATGTCTTTTCTAGGTAAAGTAGGGTCAAAGGTCATAACATTTATTTCCGAATATATCGTATCACCTAATTTGTCAGTGTTGACAAATTCCAAGTCTAGTTCATGTGTATAAATCAGTATTCTAATATTTCTATGGCTATCTCGGGAACAGAAGGTGGCACGAACTTGGGTGGACAGTTTCAGAAAGCAGAGATTCTACCTGTTTTTGTGATATAAGAATCTTGTTCATTGGTTTAGCATTTCTGACGCACTTTTGCAGTAAAGTAAGACTTCCCTATATAGTTACATATTGCTGCCACAGGGAACTTGTACAATTTAAACAGGTCTATCACGTTACGAGACTACTAACGAAAATTGAGTTGTTTACTTTCATTGTCTGCCGTTGTCAACAGTGTGGATTCCTGTAATTTCAAGCTTATATAATTTTCTCGCCAAATATCATTTTCAGTCTATTATCCAGATACTTTTGTAAGTGAGACTACACACGTAGCAGCCTTATGAACAACGTAACTGGTATGTTTGGGAGCACAAACAACCAAATCATTTGTATATTTTATACTCCGTCTCATTTTTTGATGACGGCTCTAATCGGACTGGTGCATTTCCTTCGTAGATGGAAATAACGTAAATTTTTGCAACGGTCGCTTGCCACCTGTTGTCTGCAATCGAGTGCTTGAATGCAAACACGTGATGAACACAGGTAATCAACTGAAATGTTGTTGTAAAGGAGTGATAAGGTTCTAAACTACATCTTAACTGTGTCTGTCGCTACACACACACAACACACCACACCATTGTAACGTGTCGACTAGCCAAGCGCAACACAGTTTTTCACCTTCGCGATCTTTACTAGGGCAGGAAGCTGCATGTGCATATTGTCACTGCCTACTCGCATACATAGCGACATTCTATTATCTTTGATGTAACCTCTTTCGCATGCACGTAGCTGTGTCCTTACATTAAAGGATCCCTCATGATTGGTCGATATTGCACGCGTGTACTAATGTATTGCGCATACGTATGGAAATTTGTTGACGCGCGGAAAGTGCACACGTGTTGACTGCTGCAATTTATTGACGCGTGCAAAGTGCATACGTACTGATTTGAGGGGGGTGTGAGCGAAATAGTGCTCTCTGATTAGTAAAGATTACGTACGTACTCTCGCTAACGCGTCATGTCTTGAGCGTACGTATCAATTCGCACGCGTACCAACTGTTCGATCTGTGTATCCCTCGGCGTTCCATACGCGAGCGTCCGCTTTGTGCGTACCTCGGATTTTCGGCATGAATTTAATAGGGCAAAAAATTCAATATGATTTTTTTTTTTTTTTTGGTGGGGGGGGGGGGGGGAGCCCGAGGTCGGACATGGTGCTCATTTGAAGAAAGTGAGATCGTATCCCCCTGCAACCTGTCAAGTTTGGTTAAAATCGTTCATGGGGTTTTCAAGAAGAAGATGAAAATGTAATTTAAGAAAATAAATAATAGATATATAGAAATACGCACGACGCACTACGAACGCCGGACGAAGAGTGAGGTGAGCTGAAAATGGCAATTTCTAGCGTAATCCGTGACCGTCGGAGTCCATCGTTGCATAATTCAAAATAGGTGTTCCAGCTGTGAACGATGCAAGTTGTGAGCACATACGTGACCGAATTGTGTGCATGAGCCATTAGTTTTGTGGCGTGTGGTGCTTGAGTGTACCGGCAGCACGGTCGACAGCGCGAACTTTTTTCATAAAATACATCGCCGATCACGCTCCTGGTTATTCAAATATGGCTGTGGGAAGTAGTCTGATCTACCGTGCGAACACGCTGCGTTAAATCTTTTTCGTTTTAGGTAAGTTGTGAATTGCGTATATGCCAACATGCAGTAACACTAATAAAGTCTACGAAGATTGTCCTTAATAAGTCTGAGGTGACAAACATGATGTCATGAATCCAAAACCAACACGATCGACGTGTGTTGCGACACAAATTGTCGCCCCCTGAAACAGGCGAAATTTTGTGCATGGAGCTGACGGCACAAAGTGTCACCCCAGCAAAAATTGTCGTCTGGCAACAATTTGTGCTGAGGGCTGACGACACAAATTGTCACCCACCCTCGAGGCACATTTTTGGGGGTAATATCACTCTTGACATAGTCATTAAGATAGCGACACACAACCTACATGGCTACATCCATGCAAACAAGCTATGTAAAAAGTCACAGTGAGGTTTTAAGGAAGTGTGTATGTGCGCGCGCACATGAGAATTGAGTGTCCGTTCGTGCGTGTGTGTGTGTGTTTGTGTGTGTGTGTGTGTGTGTGTGTGTGTGTTATTGCATATTATGGAAGAGTGTGTGTTGAAGTGGTTTATATGCATTATGAGGATTTGTTAGAGTGTTTGTTGGTGCTTGTTTATAAATACGTATGTACCACTGTGTACATACAGTATGTGCATATATGACAGTTCGTTTATACTAAAATCAACTAACGATTGAGAAATTTTTTACGGCGTGTCGAAATTATTCGCTCATGCATAAAGCATGGCAAACTTATTCTGGGACAAAGAATAGGGATATGATCAAGTTTCATGAAAATAACAAGGGTTTTGAAAGACATTCATGAACCCCACCTAATCAGCGCAAACATGCACGATAGGTTTATGGAATTACAAGATTGGTCCTGGGATGATTTTTATTATATGGGGGTGCTGCCAGCACAAAAACTAGCACAAGAACCCCAATTTTGTATTACTTTTTCAGGAATTAGTGAGCCGCCTTCTACGATTTGGTAAGGTTTCGTTAAGAAAGCATGGGTTATGAATGTGCAGCTATATAAGATTTATGAACCCACCCAGTCAGGGCATCACTGCATAGGTTCTTGACCAGATTTTCGGGTCTTGTGATTATGTATGTTGCATGTTGGCGCTGCTAGCGCAAAAAAAAAAAAAAAACAAACGAGCACATGAACGTCCACTTTTCATTCTTTTTGCTGGAATAGGTAAGCATTCTTCTACAATTTGGTCAAGTTTCGTGAAAATGACATGGGTTTTGAATGTACAGCGTGAGATTTATGAACCCACCCTGTCAGGGCATCCCTGCACAGGTTCTTGACCAGATTTTAGGGTTTTGCGATGACATATGTCCCATGGGGCGCTGCTAGCGCAAAAACGAGCACATGAACCTCCAATTTTTACTATTTATTCTGGGATTAGTAAGCATTTTTTTTTTTTACAATTTGGTCAAGTTTCGTGAAAATGACATGGGTTTTGAATGTACAGCATAAGTTTCTGAACTTTGTCCTTTAGCTCACCCCTAACAGAAAACGTCCCTGACAAGAATTTGAGAGATTTCGGTGTTTTCAGCCGCGTTAGGGCGCTGCGTGCTCAAGAATTACAGTGTGAACCCCTACTTTAAACCATTTTCCTTGTTTTGGGTACCTTTCTCTGCAATTCTTGCAAATTTCGAGAAAATAACGTGGATTTTGAAAGAATTATTGGGATTTAAGTTTGTCATTGCAGATTTTGTTGCTAATCACGGTCTTGATCCCGTAACACTATCATTTTGGTATATACTGGACGGCAGATTGTCATATTCTTCAATGTCCTGTAGAAGAAAACAAGAACATGTCGCTGTGGTTTTATTTACATATATGGGCTTCGGTTAAGTCAAAATTAGGGTATGGAAAGTTTAAAGAGAATGACATGGACTTCACTTTAACTGAGGAATGTCCTTAAATGCTGTTAGGAACTGACTCCTCGTTGTGAAAAATCCCTCGAAAAGTCAAATTATACGTGTTTTCAGAATTCCTTGATTAAAACAAGCGATATATTTCGTAGTGCATTTGGGACCCTCCGTCACAAAACCAATAAATTTCGCCAGAAATTTATTTTTAGGTAAGGCCAGATTCTGAAAGAGCAACTTGAAAATGATGTACAGTTCGATTCCGATAAACTCTCCTAACCTTTGTTGATATTGTGAAGAAAGCAAACGCTCTTGAAAATCGTGTACTGTGAAAAGGGGATCCGAAGTATACTGTAAATTCAAGTGTTATGCCTATAGTCGTGCTATTGGAGCTATGAATGGGACCAAAAAAAAAGGATGCTAAATGCCTTAGCATCAACAATGATGAAATAATCAGATTAAACTGAAAGTAAGCTTACTATATTAACGCATTGTATCACTTACCAAAACAATTTTCAAAGCAGTAGCCTCATCATTTCAAAAGTTATTCGAGTTAAGAGTGAAGAGTGTGTAAAGGGTTTTCAAGAAAAGACATACCTTAATTGTCACACTTTTCTACAAAAATGTGTTCTCATTTGTTCTCAAATTTGTTTTATGATCCCAAAGTTTACAATAATGCAGAAGAAGAATCACTCTTTCAGAAAATATGAGAAACTCAGTATTGATTAGGTCGGCCCATTTCATCCATTTTGCATCATAAAATCAGAGCATGCAACTTTTTCTTGGTTTCGTGTGCAAGGTCACACGGTTATACATATGCTAATAATATTGCACGTATTACGCTAATGTTTGCTAATTAAGGACCTGTATTCTACGAGCCAGGCTTTTTGCAGTTCCCTTCATTTCCATCAACTTTTCCTTGATACGATTTACTTACAATTTGCCTATTTTGATTGCATTCTCTTAAACTGTGTTTCCTTTGTTATTGAAAATGAGCTGTATTGATTTCCAATGTATATATAAAATGAATAGATGGATGGATGAATGAATATATGAATGAGTACAAAACTTACCCAAGGTTACCAAGGTGACAACCAAGCTAAATTGATCACTTCAATACCCTTATAGAGCTCGATTCAACAACAAGAAGTACGACAACAAATTGTAATTAACAACTTTCCAGTTCATGTACTTAGTCTATGAGACCGTCTACTGGACTGAGAGAAAGAACCAAACAGAATTGAAATCTATCTAATCCAAACGCATTCACTCTAATAATTGTGAAGTGAAATTTTGCATGTAGCTTTCACTCGTACACGCATTCTACAAAAAGCTACTTGGTATAAACTCATGCAAAGTTTGTTAGATCAATGTATTTGGGACTGACGAAAAGTATTCTTAAATCATGTCATACTCCAAAGATCAAATGAGTCATTGTCCATTACTCTGTGGACATTAATACAATAGTGACAGTATTATAAATGGCACATATTGTAGGGAGTAGATGGTATTAATCATCTTCTATACAACTTTTCGTTTTTCATTCTCCCACAATGCAGCATCAACCAATTTGGTATCCCTATATTCACATAATAGTTATTTGTCGAGATTTTGGAGTTCTTGCTCTGTTACATTTTATTGTCCGCAATTGTTTGTGAAAATTCAAATATGCATAATTTGCTGAAATGATATACATAATACAATATGTGAAATTAACGTGTAATGAAAGTTGTCCGCAAGAATTTATTTATACAAACACCTATTGCCTATCGGGTAAAATACACATTCTGGAACAATCTGGAAATAACATTGTTCTGATCCTTGTTTCTCGTTCATCATTCAGTTTCAGTTATCTCGTCTGTTTTGGAAGACAAACTTTACGTCAATTGGAAGTTATTATCTGCTTGTCCTGGTGCTTACAAGGTCGTCTACAAACTCCTCAGTTACAAAGCTTGTCCAGATCTGGCCATAAATAGCACAGATTTCGTTTACCGTGATGAATTACCAGCCACTACAACCTCTTTGTACATTGCTAACCTACAAGCCTTTGCTACATACAACATCACTGTACAAAAACTGTCCAGCATGGGAGACGTAATTGAGGTTCTATTTACGAAGGCAATAACTCGTATAACCTGTGAGTATTAAAACCACATGTTTTTTTCCTTCTCTCTTTTTTTTCTCCTTCTCAATAGTTGATGTTCATGGTAAAATGACATTTCACTGTTGTGAAGAATGTTTATACATGAAGCGAGCAAGTTACTGTCATAAATACCAGATGCAATTATTTGTCAATATTTCACTAAATAAAAAGGAAAATAATTTTGGCTTCCGTTTAATTGATACACAGTGAAAAGGGGCTTTATGCGCTCACCATTTAAATAAACTGCACACTTTCAACTGACTTTGGTGTTTATAGCGTCATTGTATATCGTAACATTCTTGAGTTAAACATTAATATTTGTTATTCTGCCTATAAAAAGTCAGAGTGAGCTTTGCATGCTAATAATTGGCATGAAAATATTCAAGTAATTTTACAGTCATGATGTGACATTTTTCTTAACAAAGCGCCCGGTGTAATCAGTGGCTTCCGTACAGTCCAAGGGAAAGGAGTAACGTGGAGACCAATGGGATGCGACGCTCTTAAAGGGCAATTTCACTATTATGAAGTTGAACTTTCCGACGGTCATATGAGTCTTCATCACTTCCTCGTCCGTAACAGGGAAAACACGACATTTCACTTCCGAGACGCCTTTCCCTGCAAAGTATATACCATTAATATATGTGTCCATACTAGCGGAGGAAAAAATTGTTCGGAAAGTTCTGCTCAGTGGAGAGAAATAAACAGTAAGTCCAATGTATGTACTATGTCCAATTCGCAGTATATTAGTAACCATGCCTTACTTAAGTATTGATATCGGATATAATGTTTTATGTGTGTGTTTGTGTGTGTGTGTGTGTGTGTCCGGCCCGTTCAGAGAAGGAGCCCGGTCTCCTCACTTTCGCGCTGACATGTTGTCTTTTTTTATACTGAACGTAATTGTTAGAAAACCTTGGAAAATAAGACGAATTCCTGTCCCGTAAGCATTAGACTGTCCTAGAGTACGCCTTGCTTACGTATTGCCTCATGAGTAAGACAAACAGAATGACTGTCTATGGTTTCATTCTGTTTGTTACTAGTATTACTAAATGCCATCTCATGTATTGATTATACGCCATTGTTTCTAAGATATTGGGCTGTAGGATTTTTTATTTTTGGGTTTTTTTTTGTTCTTTCTAATGGAGGAATTAAATGAAAAGAGTTAAGCCACTGTCTTTCCTGCAAAAGTAGCCCGCCATGAAAAGCCTGTTTATTACATATTATGTTTTCAGTTACATCAGTGCATACAGTTGTAACGTCTGCAACATCTGCAAGGACAACGTGGTCATTGACATCAGGTGCGGTTGCATGCACAAGTTACAGGCATATGATGGAATACAGAGAAATTGAACGGAAGGCCTGTCCGAGAGCCACAAACTATACAGGCAGAAAAGTACGTTTAGGTAATTTACAAGAGTCTGGTTTTACCATTGTGCCATGGCTCGAACCGGACACAACCTACCACATAATATCCACGATTGAGAGTCAACCATCGCTGCAAACCGTTGACATAATTTCTTCTCACATCGAAGAAATTAGAACACCTCCACTATGTTCAAACAATGGTGAGTAACTACACAAGAGCACATGACGGTTATTATTTCCAAAATGTAGGCCTACCTACATATTTCACTTATAAGGAAGCTTTCTCGACCCTCGATTTATGTTAGAGAATAAGCTTTACGATAAAGGCCACATCATTAAAATTAGTTAAAGCATGTTTACCGAAGACAAGTTGACAGAAATATGGACAAAATTAAAAACAATGATCGCTGGCAGTGCCAACCTTAATCATTGATGAACCGCCTGCTTTTTTTTTTCATCGAGAATATGTTTCAAAAACACTGCTTAAGCAAATATTTTGAATGTATCTAAATTTGTGGCCTGATACAAAAGACTGCACAATTTCATATGCTGTCAGATTTGTTCTGAATGCTTATAACTTCTGATGTTTTAAGATACACGTTTCAATCTGATGTCACATAGAAAACCTAACTTAAAGGGCCCATGAACTCTAAATGCATGTTGATCTCTATTGATTTATAATACCCTCAACATCACTTTTGCGTTGAAACGAAATTCAATGTCTAGAAACATTCTAGATCTATTATTTACGATTTCCCTTCTTATTTATTACAGATTACTTGGGAACGCCCACAAAAAAAAAAATACCCAAATCATTTCAAACAATATTCCTCAGATGACCTCATCTGTCAATCATTGTTAGAGTACTGAGATGTTAACAGATGGCATTGGAATGCACCTTCCCCTCGGCTCAGCATACCTTGCACGTTCCCTCGCCATGTGCAAACATGCAAGTTATGCAAGATATTCGCTTCACCGCAAAAATGATGTTGAGGGTATCATAAATCAACAAAAACCAACATGCATTTGGATTTCAGGGGCCCTTCAAAGTCAACATTTCCATCTTTATTTTGTTCGACGTACATTTGATCTATATAGTTGCATGATATGTGAGTACAAACTAATTTCTGAAGTGGAAAAATATTTGAGAAAGAGAAAGTTTGTTATCGTTGAATACTTATCCAAAGTAAACCGTTTGATGTAAGGAGCTACTTAATCATGTAAACGGTAAGAAAAAAAAATAGGCCTTAACAGTCAGACCGCAGCATCCGATAATTCGCTCGTATTTATTCAACTCCTATGCAAGCCCGCTCGAGGCTTGCATACGTAATGACGGGATTTTGTCCTTGGGCTTTCGGCAACAAAAATACACCTTATATTCACAAATTTGGTATCAAATTCAAGGAAAATATGTAAGCTATCTTCACATGTCACTCAAATTATTGTAAATGAAAAATATCATAGCGTAATTTGAGCTTGAAAATGCTGAAAAAAATAATTTGTGTAGTACACGTTCAAGACGTCAAAAGAATACCAAACTCACCTTGAGTCTCAATGAAAAATAAAAATGCATTATTTGGTAATCCATCTCTTAATCTTTGTATCCATGTAAATATCTTGACAATTTGTTGCTTAAGCCGGTCAGGAACCAGTAAAATATACATCGATATGGGGCGGCCGTGGGGGGGCCGTGGGGGCTCGGGCCCCCACACTTTTTGTGCACCATACAAAGGAATACATAAGGTGTCATCACTTTGGGCCCCAAACTTTTTTCAACCCGAAAGTACGTAAGAGGCACTACAATGGGAGGGGAGAGGATGAGCTGAGGACCTTTTTTTTTTTGCTTGTCAGCTGAAGAAACCCGGAAGTGGACGGGGACGGGGAGAGATGAGCTGAGGACCTTTTTTTTTTTTCTTTTTTTTTTTTTTTTTTTTTTTTTTTTGCTTGTTAGCACATGAAACCCGGAAGTGGGCCCCCACACTTTTGAAAACAGTGCGCCGGCCCTGTCGATGTCAGTGCTGGTCAGCTTGAAACCGTGCAATCTCAAGAGTAAGCTCTCTCATTGGACAGCGCTTGCATTCAGCGCTTGCATTACGTCATTACGCTGCTACGGTCTCATGCCACGTGCGTGCATAGCGCATGCTTGCATACAGGCACGCATGTAGTTCTGTGCTTCGGACTTGCGTGGTATGCGTGTAAGACAGACTAGAAGCTTGGTACAGCGCGCGCCAGTCGCCGAAATTACACTCTTTCGCGCCACTGTACACTTTGTGTGGAGCATCTTCCGGCTTAGGAGTGAATTTTACAGACATTTCAAAACGAAAAAAACTAGTATAAATCATGTTTGCCTCTCCTTGACTCCAATATATGATGAGCATCTAAGTTTCCTCTCTACGAAAAAGCCAAAATCAGAAACAACAGTTTCTTAATCCGGTCAGGAACCAATTTAAGCGAACTTTAGACGACAACATCTTCCGTGAAAAGCAGGTAAAATTTACGCAAATTCAACTTATTATATCGTCATGATAAGAATCGATATTATACGCAAGTTTGTTATCAAAATAAAGATCAAAGTCTGGAGAACAATTTACCGTGACTTGTAGCCATGAAGAATGAATGTACAAGTTGCTACACTGTGAAAATCATAGCCTTGTCAAACTCTCGCAAAATCTCGCACGTACGAGACACCTTTCGAACGCAAAGATCGTCAACGAGAGTGCTGAATAAATCTTGCTGGATCGGCTCATTAGCATACGTGCTGCGGTCTGACTGTTAAAGATTTCATTCATTCAATACGTTCTCTATAACTTTTACAGCTTCCACTGAACAACAGGACAAAGGCCTTTTTGTTGCCTGGTGTCTTGCGCCATCCTGTCTCGGAACCTATGAAGTTATTTCCAGCCTAATCCGTCGCAAAGCCTGTCCATTCAGTGCTTTGAGTGATTATAAAGAAGAGATCATATCTGTTGAAAATTCTTCATCCATAGTTTTGCAAACTTTAGACAGTCATTCCCACTACAATATTACCATAAAGAAGGTGTATGAAGAAACTTTACTGGCTACTACATGGGTTACAGGCTCCACTACTGTTTCTGGTAAGTTTGAATAACGATATCATTATTGTTTGTTTGTTTGTTTTTGTTTGTTTGTTTGTTTGTTTGTTTTTTGCAGTCATGGCAGTGATAAACTTCTAAACCATGTTAACTCATCTCAGATGTTATAAGTGATAACTGGATTAGAAAAATGGAGTATATCCTGATTGCATGAAGCCAGATTTGCAACATTTTGCATATGTTGTGCGTGCGTGTTTGTGTTTGTGCCTTTGTGTGTGAGCGCGCGCTCGCGGAGCTTATAGTCCAGGCGCAGGGACCCAGAAAAAATGACTTCGTTCAACCCACCCCGCAGAAAAGGTTTGACTGCATAGAGTGGTCGGTTGGACTCTCTGGAACACCCCTAGGTAGTATGTGATTCGAAATTGTGGTATCAATAAAATTTGACAGGCCATTTTAGTTGCGACAAGACCTTATTGTTCGAAAAAGAGTCTGCGCACGCCAAGACTACTACACGCACACTAGCACTGCTACAGGCGCCAGTGCCAGTGGTGCGTGTAGTAGTCTTAGCGCACGCAGACTTTTTCCTCGGCAAACGAGGGTTTTTGCCAGCAAACTCACTAGCTGAGGTCAGTGTAATTTAGTTTCTAACCGTTTTTATTTCGTGTATATTTTTTCCGAGTTGCAGCAAGCCGAGTGAGGTTGCATACCCAGTGATCGTGACCCCAAACCGTTCGGGCGTCGCAATCACTTGGTATGCGCCTTCGCTCGGCTTAGCACAATAAAGTGGGCTTCTACACATGCGCAAGCTGCAACTCGGAGAGATGAAAACGAAATAAAAACGACTAGAAACTAGACTGGGGTCGGTTACGGCTGGCACTGAAAATTACAACATAATCACAGTTTTTTGCAGTTATTTCATGAATAATTCCTCAAAACACCGTAAAACCATATATATATATGTTGCTAGAGATGTCAGCAAAACAATGGGATACATTGTAAGTTAAAATATTGTGCATGGTTACCATGGTAACCAGATGTCTACAGGTGATTGATAATCCAAAAAATGCCTCCAACTGCTGCAAACTTTGGGGTTTTTTTTTCATTTTTTTTTGTAGATAGGTGAATTAAAAACAAACATTTCTATTGATTATTGTTCAAAAAAAGTTTTTTTTTTCCCTGTTGCCATGGCAACCAGTAATATCCAATCAGGATTCAGCTGTCAACACTTAAGAACTAATGCCCATATTTTCAAAAAGCTCAATAAGCATGTCATTCTGCATTATTGTACCATTTACCATACTTTTAACACATATTTGACTTCAAATTACAGGCAAATGTTGTTTCCAGCAATGTATGGACACAAAATTCCTTTCAAAATCTATGTTAATACAGAGAGCAAAGCCGATGATATTCTGATATTAGCTTTTTAGAGTATATATTTACAGAGAAATGGTTATTCGAAACAACCTTGGAAAAGAGCAGAAGAAAGTGATTGATTGTTCTTGTTCTTAAAGGAAATTTATTCAAGAATGCAGATAAATTCCTTTCTAAAGAAGGAATATACACGTACACCGCATTATCCATCAATGGAATTAAAAGCGTACTTTTCGTTGGTAAGTTATATATATTTGGACAACTTGTGGTGATATTTCATAATTAAGTTCGAATTACCAATTCTTTGTTAAATATGAATTCAATTTTTCAGTTCTTGTTAAGCCTGTTACTAGAGCTCACAGTGTGATGGATTGACTTTCAGTACTTCGTTATACATATATATATATATATATATATATATATACAAGTATTTTAGCTTGATTTTCAACAAGTTTATTTGTTGGATCGAGGTATATGTGAATCAGGGTATTTTAAGGACGTCTCAGGGTCAGACAATTCAGACAATCAGACAACTTTCTGTCTCAAATATACCATCAGCATTTATGTTTGTACCACACCAGCGTGCGATAAAAGTGAAAAAAAAAATCGAGTGTACATACTTTTTCGTGCTTTTCGTGGACTGTAAGTGCACGAAATGTGAATTATTCTGTTTGTTATAGGCTATATCTAAAGTGTAGATACATTTTTTGTGCTTTTCGTGGACTGTAAGTGCACGAAATTTGATTCATTCTGTCGATATAGGGTATCATTATTTTCACAACTTATGGTGATATTTCATACCCAAGTTCGAATCGTCAGTTCTTTGTTAGATATGAATTTCTTGTTATGCCTGTTACTAGAGCTCACAGTGTGACTGACTTTCAGTACTTTGTTATACATTACAGTACAAGTTTTGTAACTTTTTTGTTCAACAATTTTATTTGTGGATCAGGGTATTTTAAGGACATTTCGGGCTCAGATAACTTTCTATTTTCCACAGTAATTTATAAGTTTGCCACAAGAAAGTAGGATAAAGTGAAAAAAAAAAAAATCTGGAATCCAGACACGTTTGTTTATTTTGCCTTACGTGCTCATGATCACCTATTGTAGGTCGGGTCTTAACCCTATAAAGCCCAAGCTATTTTGACCCCTTCCAGGCCCAAGGGGGGGGGGGGGGGCGGCACATTGTGCCCCCTACATAATTTCTTTATTATATGATGTATGACCGTCATATTTGGCACATGGGTACAGCAACTCATGCTCTACATGACCCAACATTTCTCAAGGTTACCCACTGAGGGCAGTATTTCCCAAAATATAAAAAATACATAGAAAATATGCTAAAATCATGTTTTTTCTTTCTATTTCTTTATCCCCAGTAAATATGTTGTTATTTTATATTAATCATTTTCATATTTACTACAAAGGAAGAGCAAGTCAACGTTCACTATTTGTTATGGTAGAAATTTCTCAAGGTCAACATGTGGGGGCGTAATTCATTACAATATAAAGAAATATATGAAACCTATTACGTATTGCTTGGAATGGGTGCATATATTTGTATCACACTTCATATTTCCAAAATACTGACATTTTAAGTTTACAGATTGATATTATGATAAACAAATGATATTCCAGGCAAAGCTTGTGTGAAGATAACACAAAACAAAAAGGTAATCTTTGAAAAATGCTGTATTTTCGATTATTTCTATTATATCTATTGTTTGATGCCTATGTTATATAGAAAATAAAGGTAATAATAAGAAGACCATTTCAGGATAATTCTCAACCATAATTACTTCACATTTCTCTCCTTTAGCAAACTATAGCCAAGAAAACCCCAATTTGATCCATAATTATATTGTTAACTGAAATTGAAACAGAAAATCATACAAAATCTGACTAACATGGTTGTCAGTTTACGGTTGCCATAGCAAACATGAATATCAGACATACCTAAATTAAATATCAAAATGTTTGTAATAAGATTTTAGGAAAAGCCACAAAATTTGGTTGAAATCGGGTAAAGGGTTTAGGAGCGACAAATGAAGATATGGTAGGGGGCACAATGTGCCCCCCCCCCCCCCTTGGGCTTTATAGGGTTAAACTACCCACCTCAACACTACAAAGTGAACCTGGATAAAACCCATAGGGCCCCTAAGATTTTCTCTCATTCTCTCCTTAATAGCATTAATTCATTACTGCACGTTTTAATACAAATTTACATGTCATTACTTTTCATTTCATTTTTTTTTTATTTTGAACCCTAGCTTACCAACGAAAAAGTACACTTTTTAATTCCATTGATGGATAATGCAGTGTACGTTTATATTCCTTCTTTAGAAAGGAATTTATCTGCATTCTTGAATAAATTTCCTTTAAGAACAAGAACAATCAATTGCTTTCTTCTGCTCTTTTCCAAGGTTGTTTCGAATAAGCATTTCTCTGTAAATATATACTCTAAAAAGCTAATATCAGAATATCGTCGGCTTTGCTCTCTGTATTAACATAAATTTTGAAGGGAATTTTGTGTCCATACATTGCTGGAAACAACATTTGCCTGTAATTTGAAGTCAAATATGTGTTAAAAGTACGGTAAATGGTACAATTATGCAGAATGACATGCTTATTTAGCTTTTTGAAAATATGGGCATTAGTTCTTAAGCATTGACAGCTGAATCCTGACTGGATATTACTGGTTGCCATGGCAACAGGAAAAAACTTTTTTGAACAATAATCAATAGAAACGTTTGTTTTTAATTCACCTATCTACAAAAACAAAAACAAAAAACTGAACAAAAAATACCAAAGTTTGCAGCAGTTGGAGGCATTTTTTGGATTATCAAACACCTGTATACATCTGGTTACCATGGTAACCATGCACAATATTTTAACTTACAATGTATCCCATTGTTTTGCTGACATCTCTAGCAACATATATATATATGGTTTTACGGTGTTTTGAGGAATTATTCATGAAATAACTGCAAAAAACTGTGATTATGTTGTAATTTTCAGTGCCAGCCGTAACCGACCCCAGTCTAGTTTCTAGTCGTTTTTTATTTCGTTTTCATCTCTCCGAGTTGCAGCTGCTTGCGCATGTGTAGAAGCCCACTTTATTGTGCTAAGCCGAGCGAAGGCGCATACCAAGTGATTGCAACGCCCGAAAGGTTTGGGGTCACAATCACTGGGTATGCAACCTCACTCGGCTTGCTGCAACTCGGAAAAAATATACACGAAATAAAAACGGATAGAAACTAAACTACACTGACCTCAGCTAGTGAGTTTGCTGGCAAAAACCCTTGTTTGCCGAGGAAAAAGTCTGCGTGCGCTAAGACTACTACAC
Source organism: Diadema setosum (assembly GCF_964275005.1). Lineage (NCBI taxonomy): Eukaryota > Metazoa > Echinodermata > Echinoidea > Diadematoida > Diadematidae > Diadema > Diadema setosum. The sequence continues at coordinate 23,569,782 of NC_092697.1, forward strand.
GCACCATTGGCACTGGCGCCTGTAGCAGTGCGAGTGGTGCGTGTAGTAGTCTTGGCGTGCGCAGACTCTTTTTCGAACAATAAGGTCTTGTCGCAACTAAAATGGCCTGTAAAATTTTATTGATACCACAATTTCGACTCACATACTACCTTGGGAAGTTCCTGGAGGTCCCATCTACCACTCTGTGTGGTCAAACCTTTTCTGCGGGGTGGGTTGAACGAACTCCTTAATTAAGGCCCGTACAGGAATTAGCCCTTGAATATTAATGTGTCTGTTATTTCAGGTGCTTTATGAATGCGTACATGGGGGTTATAGGAAAGCTAAAAGTGTAGTACAATTTTAGATGAAAAATTCTCTGAGGAAAATGACTTACCTTCTTGTTTACATTCCGGGGAGTTTTCATTTTTTTTTTTTTTTTGGGGGGGGGGTTATAGTTAAAAGATGAAGATTTGTTCAGCCAATTATTTATTCTTCCGGGAAATGTTTTACCACAAGAGTGTCCTTTATTCACTTCTATTCTGCTAAAAACCTGCTTAGGCAAAGATAATATTGCACTCCTATCTCTATTCCTGTGTGAAATAGGAAACGGAATTGACAGACTTTTGTATAAAAGTGTTTTGTATGAAAGATGTCCACACAGAAGAAACGCTACTGCTGTGCATATACACAAAGCGCGTTCCAACGCCGTCGAACGCAGTTTTTTCCTCAGATCATTTTAGTTTGTTTGGAAATAAGGCAGAAATGTTATACCTATTTGACGCGAATTTGTATAAGATCCAAACATTTTTATCGATATGTATGGGTGTTTTCGAAATGCAAATCTTATCAACTTACAATAAAACCTGTCAATAGCGGCCACCTAAGGGGAAAAATGGCTATTATAGGCAGGTTGCACCTCGCAGCACCTCGCAGGCAACTCCAACGCAGGTACTTCTCAGTACCCATAAGTCGCTCGTACAAGGACAAGGATTTGGGCGAGTCAGAGCATGTGTCTTAAGGCCGTGTCACACCTTTCCGGGTAATCTACGCGGGCTTGTGGCGAGGAGGTAGTTTCCAGCACGTAGACGATTTTCCGCGGGCGAACAAGAATGTTTGCAGTTTTCGCACTTATTTCTTACTTACTAAACGCGTGCTACTTAGCTTCTACTTGTGTTCATTAAGGGTGACCTGCGTGAGAGCTTTGAAACCGATCCGTTTTCTGTTAGGAGCGACTTACGGGTACTGAGAAGTACCTGCGTTGGAGTTGCCTGCGAGGTGCTGCCGGTAAGGGTCTCCTAATGGTGTTCTGCGTGTACCTCTGCGAGCGAACCCCCACGACTCACTCGGAACAAGTTTTGAGCATGCTCAAGGCCTTGCCATACCGTATCTGGGGAAGTTTTGCGGTTTGACTCGCGTTGAAACATATTTGCTACCCGGAGCTCTCCGCAGTTGGTCCGCACCAGACAGTACCTATCGCGTATCTCGCCTGTAGTTGCCCGGAGGTGCTCACGCAAGTCCGATTTAACCGCAACAAAGTTTTGAGCATGACGAACACTTTTTCAGGGTGAGTCGCGGGGATGCCCGGAGAGGTCCACGCAGAACGCCAGTAGGAGACCCTTAGTGGTAGCACCTCGCAGGCAACTCCCACGCAGGTACTTCGCCGTCCCCGTATTCAGCCAAGATTATGGCAATCCGTGGGACTTCTGCCCTTCCTTCAGAGGAATTCCTTCACTGAGTTGTCAGCCCCTACGCGACTGGTACAAAGGTCACACAGTATACCCGCAAGTAGAATTTAAGTAGAACGCGTCCAGCAAGTAAGACACATGCACTGACTCGCCCAAATCCTTGTTCGCGCTCAGAAATTTCCGGTATGCTGGAAAAAATCCCTACAAGCAACAAGCCTGCATAGCTTGCCCGGAAAGGTGTGACAGGTCCTAAACATGGTTGCGGGTTAAAAGATTTGCGTGCACATTTCCGGGTGACTACGGGTGAGATACGTGCTAGGTACTGTTATGTGCGGCTCATTCCGGGGACCTCCGGGTAGTAAAATTGTTCTTCATAAGTCACACGCAAGGCTTGCCCGGAAAGGTGTGACACGGCCTTTACTTACTGGACGCGTTCTATCATAAATGCCAGGTGCGGACCAACTGCGGAGAGCTCCGAGTAGCAAATTTGTTTCCCCGCAAGTCAAGCCGCAAAACTTCCCCAGATACGGTACGACAAGGCCTTGAGCATGCTCAAAACTTGTTCCGAGTGAGTCGTTGGGGTTTGCTCGCAGAGGTACACGGAGAATAACAGTAGGAGACCCTTACCGGCATCACCTCATACAGGCAACTCCAACGCAGTAGGAATCTACACCCTACACCCTACAGTTGGGAATCTACACCCTACAAGCAATGCTTCTATGTAGATTCCTCATATTTCACATGTTTTAGCTGTACTTGACAATTCATCCATGCTTTTGTATTGTGATGTTTATGTTTTATGTATTTGTTGAAATGTGGAATATGGAACAATAAAAAACAAACAAACAAACAAACAAACAAACAGGTACTTCTCAGTACCCATAAGTCGCTCGTAACAGAAAAAGGATCGGTTTCAAAGCTCTCACGCAGGTCAAACGGAATGCACGCAAGTAGAAGCTAAGTAGCACGCATCTAGTAGGCAAGAAACAAGTGCGAAACTTGCAAACATTTTTGTTCGTCCGCGGAAAATCTTCTGCGTGCTGGACACTACCTCCTCGCCACAAGCCCGCGTAGCTTGCCCGGAAAGGTGTGACACGGCCGAACACAACAAACAATACCCAGACAAGTACCATTATAGTCCTTAAACGCTATTAATTAGTCGGCATTTTAGTAAAATTCTAAGATGTTATCAGGCATGTCAGGAGTTCTCTTTGCCTTTGTAGCATCTGTTCAGAGCGGCATTACTGAAGCCTAGATCACACTAGTTAAGTTGTGGTAAGACACATTGTACATTGTATTTGAACGCAAAATCATGTTTTTGAACAATTTTTGGGCCGACAAAATTTTTTTAAAGGGGCGTGGTTTCAAAACGGTAGGCCTGGGAGCAACAAATTTGGTCTCATAATTTGCGCGATACTAGATTAAAAAAAAAAAGTCATAAAATGTCGCGGCGAGAGCATCACACATTGCGGAATAATCACGCGAATCGTCGGGGGAGGGGGAGGGAATGCCCCCCTCCCCCGGTGGGAATAGGATTAACTTGCGTGAGATGAGAGTTGCGTTCAATCGCAAGTCGAGTTTCTGGAGATGGCAACGGGGGCCCTGGTGTCCCTTTCACGTCTTAAATGTAGGTCTTAACTATTAGGTGATCGTGTTCATTCATACAACCTGACATGAGAACCTGTTCACACACACACACACACACACACACACACACACACACACACATCATGTGACAATATCCGAGCAGTAGGCTAAATTGGCGACTCTTTGACATCTGAATAATCATCGATAACTTTACAATGGCTATGTCAGTTTGCCCATAGTATTAGCATAGTTACAGATATAAGTTAACCAATAAAATTCTTCAATCATTTAATTATTCGAAGATGGAAAACCACAATAGTGAAGGTTTAAGCGATCTTTATCATGCTCACGCAACACAAATTGCCCGCCGGAAAGTTGCAAAGGTCATACTACAATGAACATTACATAGCATTTATTTTACTTCTCAAACAATGCCCGTAAAGCGTGCGGCATTACACACTTGCGCAATCACTTTTCTTCTTTCTGTCTTTTTTTCTAAATACGGAAAGGAAAACCCGTGGCATTTCATGTAGTCAACAAAACAATGCATATTTTATATGTCAAAAATGCAAGTAGCATTGAGAGAGTCACACTGCCGACTCAATGTATGGATTAGGTTGAGCAACATGCGAACATTCAATGATTTTATTACATTAATACAAAAATTTTCCCTATATAGATACACTGTTTCTGATGTAGTGTGTATTGACTGACGGGCTGCCAACTGATAAAAAACATTAGATCTAATTACCTGTAATCAACACTGTTATACACATTTCCTACTCATTGAACCAACAATCAAGATCATGTTCACACAGACAGAAATACCTACGGGCTACGCTATACCATACCCTAATACGTTCTACCAATCGTAGAAAACGACAATATTACAAAGACAAACTACCTTACGCTGTTGAGAAAATATGAAATATTTCACAGATATGTCAGCTTTCAGATACATGTACATATCTTACTCAATTCCTTCTATTTTTTTCTTAATATGACATGTTAATACACAAAATACCATAATCACTTTCTCTGCTTGACAAAACTTTTTCTCCTTGTTTACATAAATTGAAAATGATGTATATAATATGTATGATATCCACAATCTCATTTGCTTTGCATTTACTCCTTTCCTTTTTTATGCCTCCGCCACGAAGTGTCGCCGGAAGCATTATGTTTTCGGGTTGTCCGTCCGTCCGTCCGTCCTTCCGTCCGTAATCAATTTTGTGGACAGCGTATCTTAAAAAAAAAAAAAAACTGTTAGAGGTATCCTAATGAAACTTGGCATGTATATGTATGAGTGGGCGAAGTTGTGCCTATCAACTTTTGGGCGCACATGCTTGAGGTCAAAGGTCAAAAGGTCAAGGTCAAATGCTCAAAATTTCACTATTTCCCCTATATCTTGATATGCAATGACTGGAGGTATTTTCTTGAAACTTAGTGTACACATAAACTACCAAATAAAGATTCCCCAGAGAGAGCTTTGAGTCGTGAGGTCAAAGGTCAAGGGTCAAAGGTCAAGTGGAAATGTTAAAATTTCACTTTTTTCTCCATATCTCAAAAATATTTCAAGGTATCTTCATGGAACTTAGTATATGCATGTACTGACTGGCAGTGATCATGTAGGGAATTTAGGGGTCATGGGTCAAAGGTAAGGGGGTGAAAGGTCAAGGTTAGCTTATCAAAATGTCATTATTTCTCTCTTATCTATGCAATGCCTGCAATATTTTTTCTTGAAACTTAATGTATGCATATATAATACAGATTCTCTTGGAAGTTTCTTGCCCAAAGGTCAAAAGGTGAAAGGTCAAGTGAAAGTGCTAAATTTCACTTCTTCTTTAAACTTATAAAAGGGTCAAAAGTTGGGTACAAACCCTCAAATTCCCAAATACCTGCACTCTTAGACAGTATAGCCATTCATCCAAATAAACCTAGTTCAAGGATAGTGAACACTCAATGCATTTGTGACAAACCTGTCATTTTAATATTTTGCCAGTTATGTGAAGCTGTCATCACACATTGTCAAGACATTGTGCTATAGACGTATTTAGAGAACCATGCATTATGGCGGAGGCATACCAGTCGCCATAGCGACATTTCTAGTTTCAAATCTTGAATACAGTAGGCCTACATAAGCACTATGCACCATTAATTACAGTCCTCCAATTCAATTCAATCTGCATTTCCATTCATTAGTTAAATGTCAAAATACAGGTCACTAAGAGCAAATTCTGTACAAAAGTGTACATACAAAACGATGAAAATATTGACGAAACGAGGTGAGATTATACCAAAAAAGAAAAAAAAAACGACATGGGGAAATCAGATAGCACAGGTACATAAAGAACACAAGCTCAATAATCTGTGTGAGTATATAACTGTAGTTAATCGAAAAATGGTATGTGCTTCGAAAGCCAGAATGGGCTGGCCAGGTTGCACATATCCCGCGATATTACCATTGTGAATAATAATTCAAAAAAGTATGTAGCAAATAATTCATGACAATGAAAAATACTCCAAACTCCATTATACAAATCATAAGAAAAGAAAAAGAACAGAATAGAGTAGTGAACATGCGTCCTAAAGGTATACAATTCACAAAAATCCCTAGATTAAATAAATAAGCTGTAGTATCACGTATGGCATGGAACACAACAGTGACGTTTGTTCATTATAATATTGGCTGTAATTCAAATTGATATGAATAAGACATGCATGCACATAAGACCACTGAATATAGGCACCAATCTAATGTATGTCATCATCACCTTATCATGTGAGTTGTTACTAAAACTATTTTGCATACTCCAAACAAGAGAGGGAAAACATATACCTCAAATTAAAAGAAGTTACATATGAAAAACTAATGATTAAAAAAGGATCGAATAAACACTTTTGAAGACTTCTCGCTTTTTAAGCATAATACTGTCCTTGCAGTCTATCACTATGTGAACTGTTGACTTGTACAGATGCATCAACAAAAGAATCTTACGTCTATATCACTCCATACAATGGGACCTGATACGTGACTGCTACAAATTATCAAGAAGATGACAGGTACATATGTACCTAATAATACATGTAATTACAAACTGATATCCTACATATATATATATCTATTCTTTTTCAGTAAACTTGTTTCAGATGTTCTACCTTTCTACTTTCAACAACAAAAAAAGAACAAAACATTATTTTTGACAATTGACAAGAGAAATTTCTCTAAGAATCATAAACATCGGTCAACATCAAAAGAAAAATAACAGCATGGAAGGAGTGAACTATACCATGTATACCTACTGAGTTGCCATCAAATGTGTACATGTTACATTTAATATGAATAAAAAGGTAGATAGTTTGGTGTGATTTGAGCAACTTGCTATTTTCATGTCACATGGCTGTGAAAACGATGTATGATACCGTCATCCAATAACAGCATGTTGCATATTTCTACACATATTCAAATTCCATTCAAAACATTTAGGAACATGGCAAGAATGTTTTCAAAATCTGCAATATCCTCGAAATAGTTCATTCCATACTATCCAGAAAATGGACACAAACTTTAAAATACTAAGAGTTATAGTACTACAGAAAAAAAAGACAAACTTACGATTCCATGACTAAAACTTTTGTCACTGTCTTTGAGAAGCTACAATGTCAACTTCCATATGATTGTCCATTAATACCTTATTGTGGAACATTCTATGTCACAAACTTTACAACACAAGTTCTCTTCTTACTTCTAAGAACAGATTTCACAAACATTTTTGGAGAGATGTCCTATAACTTCGATATCCGGAGAATCAACGACTTAGTCTTCAAAGAGAAATGCCTTTGATGATCTTGTAATCGTAAGACATGTCCCCCAACGACGGCATACGGCGTATAGTGGTCAACCACACAATTAAGACCCTGAAGAGTCTGTGATATCACATTCAAAACTCGTAGACACTGGATTTCTAATGAAGTTCTGTGAGAAACCACTGACAAGAGTAATCCCGACACTCTGTTGGCAATGGAAAGTTCAATACAGAGAGACATACAGGGCTTATTAGGCAACTCTGACGAACAAGCCACTGGAAACTATGGCACTGATCAAACCGGAAGTGGAACTATTCTGACTCCGAGGAGTCACTATGTGCAGAAAGAATCTTCTGTGACTCATGTTGATCTATCTGACTCTGAAAAGTCCTCGGCACACCCAAAGTACTTGTATTCATCAGTAACACGTATTATAGCAGATAAGCGAACAATATCCTTATAGCCAAATCACTGCCATTAAGATCGTCACATCTGCGCACTCGCCAACTTCAGAAAAATCACATTCTGAACCTATATACAGTCATGGTTAATCACCCTGCTAATTATCATTTTGGATGTAGAAAATCCGGATGTAGCAATCACTGATATGGGGCTGGTTCGGGCAATTGGCCGTAATATATATTAGGCAATTTCGAACTACATATGTGTGAACGAATGTCTCGAGTGACTAGAGTCACTAACACTGGACCTCTTTGTACACGTAAGGACAGGATTACCATTAATACTACTGGGATTGACGAGATACGAAGTAGCATGAAATACTGTACCGTGTAATGGACGAGGTTGATTAGGGTCCCGAAAGGATTCATCACCACAGCTGTCACAATGTTCATCATCATAATCGTAAACACAGTAAGGCACACGCTACAACTGTCAAAGAATCATTGAACTCTTGCAGATTGGAATGCTGGCTAGGGTCTCTCTCTCTCTCTCTCTCTCGCAATCCTCAGGAAGGGATGGGGAACAGCAATTCAAATGGCTATGGATGGGACTACAGCAGATATGAGTAAAAACCTTTACTACCTATCACGACACGCTTTGCCGATCAACTGGATGCAATAACAATGCATTAAATCCATCGGTTATTCTTATGATCATTATAAGAATCGTTTGTTTGGTAAAAACTTGCAAACTCGTAGACCGAAAGCTAAAATGCATCGCAATGACATATGAATACCTCTACATTAAATATAACACATTCATTTGTCGTTCATAACATCCACATCAGGAATCACAGTTGAATATGAATATAACATATTCCACAACAATATTACCAAAAATACAAAAGGATGAATAGTACACACCATCATTCACCATTCTACTAAACAACAACAACGTACTATATATAAATGCATATAGTTAAAGCCAGCAAAAACGCACACTCACAAAAACAAAAGTAGACAGAGATACCAATCGAGTAAAAGAGTACGCACCGCACTTTGACGTAAAGGGTCTTAGAATATTGAAAAATGGCGATATAGTTATAAGCACACACAGATTAAATAAAAGAAAAAATGCATTCCTTATAGGCTTGGGATATAATGAAACTCTGCCTCTCCCCCTTCAAGAAATACTGACAAACCATTCTGACTTGGGACTGTTGATAGTCTGCTACCGCCATATTAAAGGAAATGAAAGAAGGACATTTGTCTTTATATCATAAGCTCATCTACATGAAGGAGTGATTTTAGATTAAATTTGCGTAGGTAAAATAAGTAACGGCGATTATGCAGTCCTAGAGATTCGAACAGGTCTCAACATATCTAATAAACATCGGATTAAAATTTGAACGAAATACTAAGGAACTCATATTAAATTTGAAACTACAAGCATTGTATACTAACAGTATAAAAGAGATACCCGTGCGGATGTGAAATTTCAGCATTATTTGATATAATTACTGGATTAAATCTTGCTGGTGTAGTAATGTTGCAATATCATAATTTTCTCCTTGCAGCTCCATCTGGACCACCTGTCGATGTGAAAGTGTATAGGAGAAGAGTACACAATATCACCTTCCAGTGGAGTAAACCTATATGCGAAAAACGCAACGGTCCGATCAGTCATTTCAAATATATTCTTAATAATTCTACTGGCCCGGACGTCAATTCCACGGGAAGTGCCCATGAAAGAGTAACCGTCGTAAATCTTCAGCCTGAAACCAAATACGTATTTGCAGTGCAAGCTTGCAACGGGAACCTTTGTGGAAATTATTCAGAACAACTTTCCATTTTCACAAAACAAGCAAGTAAGTGTAACTGTTTGATTTTATTTTTATTTCTTTTTTTTTTTTACTAGAAAGACCGATTACAAATCATGAAACTGTCATTCATTTGGTTGATTTTAATTGCAAGAATATTTAACTAACGAGACTCAGTAATTGTCTCACTTCTTCTTATTGCACATGCGGCACTTTGTACAATGTATGTGTACTTCGTACATGTGTAGCTCGTTGCTGCTGTTGATGGTATTTTTTTTTCTGTAATCAATTTGAAAGATTTATCCGAGTTCATATTTTACTTTTTTCCTCTCTGTTTCATTTTGTTTAACCCCTTCTCTTTGATTTCTCTTGATTTCACCGTTCGTCCCCTCTCGATCTATATGTTGCTGCTATCCTTGCATTACTTTATTCGCTTTCACACCTGTTTGCGAATACTTATTCACACCTGTTCGCGAGTACTTATTTTCTCTCTGCTCCCCTTTGTTTCCCTCCTTTTCATGATCCCTATGTGAGTTTCTTCTCTCTATATCTCTCTCTATTTTCTGGTTGTCCTCTTTTTATTTCTTATTCCCTTCCACACCTGTTCGCGAAACTTTATTCATTCTAACATCTCCTACTCAGCTCCCTCGGTGTTTCTTCTCTTTGTTTGTTTGTTTTTTCTCATTCTCTTTTCGAATACTGACGGCCTTGACTTTTTTGTGTGGGGGGGGGGTACACTGCACATTCGCTGTTCGCATTATGCTGGGTTTTATTTTCTCGTAACTTTATTTGCAGTTGGATGAAATTAATTTGAATATCTTTGTATGACTGCATTCATTTCCAGTTGCTGGTTTTTTCATCCAATACTTATTTATCAATTTGAAAATATTTAAAGACTTTTAATGTGTGAATTATATATATCATAATCAATATTATGTACATTATTTGTGAGGGTGTGTGCAATATCTCTTCTGTTGATGCCTCATCTTTGTTGTTAAAGTTGGTGTTTTTAATTTTTATGATAATGTAATTATAGTGTGGCATTTTTTTTCGGGGGGGGGGGGTGTCAATATGAATCAGTTGTTGTGCAAAATGTCAGTTTGTTTTATTCCTTTTCTTTATGTCTCCCTGTAAAGTTGTAAAGCTGTAAAGTTTGATGTAAACCAAATATGGTTAGTCTTCGGACTTTTATTTGGTGTTTTTTTTTTTAATAAAACCGAAATTGAATTGAATTGAAAAAAAAAATACGTAATTGGCAATGATTGCTGATAATTGTCACATCTTCATCAATTACTTCAACAAAAAAGCTGAAACAAGATATTACTTTTTGATCCCGCTGGGTCTGAAATGCTCCAGATTTATCCAAGATTATTTTGTTCCTCTCATCAGCTAAGATATACACCCCTTTGCAATGAGTTCTGAGTTCCTTATTTTAAAGGGGGTGGCTAGTAAAGCAGGGTTCCCACTTAGCCGAGTTACAGTGCCGAGCTTTGGCGAGTTGTGGCGAGTTGGCTCAAAGGGGCACTCGCGATAACTCGCGTAATGGTGCGTTCCCACTGCCGATCAGATCAACTCGATCAATCCCGATCAAGCTTTTTTAGCCTGGTCGGGCTCGCTCGGCATTGGTATTCGGGGTCGATCTACCTTGATCGGCATTGCTCCTGCTTCCTTCACGATAATTTTGGACATGTCCAAAATATTCGAGTAGGAAGCCCGAACACCAACAGCTCGAGTAGTGATCGAAAAGAGATCGAGCTGATCGGGAATCGGTCGTGTAGAAATCTAGTGTGGTCGGGACGGATTTTTCCACCGAGCTCAGTTCCCGATCATCTCGAGTTATACTCGAATGCTACACGACTGATTTCAGATCATCTCGATCCAGGATTCATCAGTTTCATGAATAACTCGAACGCTACACGACCGATATAGGACTGCTATCGATTGATACTCGACTAAACTCGATCATGCTTCGACCGGCACTCGATCAAATACCGAACAATTTTTGACAGTGGTTGCAGCAGGTGCAGACGTACTTTCTTAGCACTCATTTATTGTTCAGGTATTAAGAAAATATATATGCAGTCCTTGAAAAGTTAAATGTCGTCAGTATATTCAGCCACTCCCATAACGTGGCCCACTGAAGAAAAGAAAAAAGCCACGAAGAGAAGACAATAAACCCTAAACAGCAGACATGGCAGAATTAGACTTTTCAGCCAAAAATACCAGAAGAAAGAAAGAAAACACAACTGAAACTGACAAAAATTCGGTATTCTGGCAATATGAGTGTTCTAGATGTTCGAGATTTTCTAGATTAATTACTTTACTTATAAACAGAGAAATGTTTCTTGAATTCTTTTTCTAGCTTGTCTGTTTCAAAGTTGAAGTTGGTTACGTTGATACAAAATCTATTTCTTACGCTGACGTGTTAAAACAGCATTTGTAACGTAGATTCAATGCTCAGTGATTTACTTAACTTTTATTTACGTAGATGTTACACTTCGCTTCGCTTAATAAGGCTTTTTTTATTGAGAGTTGTATGCACATTGCTTGAAGTCCACCTTGATATCGATTGACTGGGATGAGTTGACAACAAAAATTAAACAACCGAGATTTTCATCATTTTTTGCTTGTGTTGTTTTATTTTCACAATAATGTACTCTGTTCCACATATCAGCACACTTCATGAATTTAGAATTCAATGTATTTTCTTTTACACACTCTTGGGCCTATACTTTATCAATGAATACGTACATATTTTTCATTCACTTTTTCATTCTTTAATAATGAGAATAATGACAAAGATAACACGACTCATTAGGGGTGTAGAACAGTCAATTTTTTTTTCAACTCTATAATCATGATGCATTTATGGGCATATAGGCCTATGTTTCATTTTAGACCAAATTAATTTAAGCCCACCTATATGTAATGCACTTACGAAGCGTGGCGGTGTAACTTTTTCTTTTTTAAATGAGACATCAAACTTAGATTTGCTATTCTTCATATCCACTGCAAATATCGAATGCATATGGACGAACCTATGGTGTCCCGGCAGCGTGTTTTTTTTTTTTTTGTTGTTGTTGTTGTTGTTGTTTTTTTTTTTATTATTTTTTTTTAGACGGCACAGATTGGGGACCCTAACCCGAACCCTAACTCTAGCTCTAACCCTACCCATCAAAACCTAACCCTAATCCTAACCCTAACCCTAAGCCTAACCCTAAACCTTAACCCTAACCCAACATGTTTCCCATATAGGTTTAATACGCGCCATGCCCCAATCTGTGCCGTCTAAAAAAAAAACACGCGTCCCGGCAGACACAGTGCTAGAAAACTGTCTCTTATTTAAAAAGATATGAGCGGCTGAATGAAATCGTTACATTATTCAATAGAAAAAACACCTCAATTTTTTTTTTTTTGACACAATGATAATCAATCTTCGTGCAGGCGCTTTGATCTACGTGAAAACGTGTGATTTACAAAATCTTTAACTTTGGGCACTGATATCCTACTTGACTGAGCGATAGTGAAGCCGTAAAAACTGACTGAAAACGGATAAAATGAATGAATACAACTTAATGCATTTTTTGTACCTTTTTGAGTGGCTCACAAACAGCAGTGATCAGCCTTTTTCATTGTTTTTTCAGGGAAAATGACTATAGAATCGAAACACCTACACGAGAATTGATGATTGTTGTTTCAAAATAGGAAGTGTTCTTCTATCAACTACTAAGTATAGGTTTTCCCGGCCAATTTCGCACTTTTGTCAGTCCAGTTCCTAATTGCGGCATTCAATTTAGCAAAATATACTATAGATGACATGTTCGGTAGTTTAATCTTATGATCTCTTCATTCAAATTCATTTTGGAGCATTCAAGTTACTTTTAGCCTCATTCTAATTAACACTTTTTCAATTGAAATTCGTAAAACAAGCACCATTTGGATATTCGTTCATTCAGTTTAGAATGATATAGTCACGTGATCATGGCGAGCTGGTCTCGTTCATTCCAATTCATTTTTTGGCAATCAATTTAACATCTTTTGCAGTCAATAGCACGAATGTTTATGGTTTGATTCTTTCTTTATTTTCTTAACATAGTTATTGTTTTCCAAGCGTCATTACATTTCATATTTTCGTACTAATTTCAGAGATTTTGGCAACATTTTTTTTAGTGACTTTCTTTTAGTGACTTTCTTAGTGACTCTTCAAGTCCGAAGATGGTGCAACATGTGAATGGCCACAACTTATCTCGCCGTTGAGCGCTTTATTCCGTGTGTCGGCCAGTTGTAGGAAGTCAAGGTTATGATCATCAAATATTCCTATAATTCTTTTTCTGTCCCCTTGAGAAAACTGTCTGTATCTAACTTGTACTGTCATGACTGTAAGAAGATCAAGTTAAACTAGAGTATTGGTACATGTAGGCCTAAAATGTCATGTATGAAAGAAAAGGGGCGTTACAGAACAGCAAACTCGAGTTATATGTAATGGTCAAAAATACGATACTTTTACTGCTTAACAGTGCATGGATGAAACAATAAGTCACATAAAAATATGCGTTTAAATGTTAGCACCTTTTTCGAAAAAGAAATAACATGACGTTAATTTCAATGAACATGTTAGGAATTTGACTGCCCATACGCGAAATTGAATGACTCAAATACCCCTTTCGCCAGTGCTGGCGAATTTGAATGACTGAAGAGCACGTGCCAATTTTAATGCCCGTTTTACGAATTCGAAAGGCACATGTGCAAATTTCATTGATCGGAATGCTAAATTGAACGAACAACTTGCAATTTTGAATGACAGAATGTGCAGTGATGAGGATTTTCGCTAAATTGAATGAACCTTTTATCCAATGGACTGACAAAAGTGCGAAATTGGCCGGAAAAACCTATACTAAAGATTATCATTTCTGTCGTTCATTCATGCTTTTGCAATTAATAGTCAGTTTTATAGGACTCTTTTGGGCCACGCCGTATTCAAGCATAAATACTGAGTTGTCTCATAATCAAAACGAATACTGACATAACCATTTCTTCTTTCACTCGATCACTGTACGAACTTGCCGACCCGTTCGATGCAAGATCTTACACAGATCGAGTCATGTCTAGCTGGTCTCAGAAGTCTAGTAGAAATCGAGTATTGTCCGTGTAGCGATCGTGTATTGATTGTGTGTAGATCGGGATATTCGAGTAGATATCTGTGTTGTTGTCGAGGAGGGATTCTGGAGATGTCGAGAATGGTCGGATGTGGATCGTAAAAGATCGAATAGCGGTCGGGAAGGGATCGAGCATTTGGTCGGGATTGCTCTGGTAAAAATAGGTGATCGGGATTGATCTCGCTTGATCGAGTTGATCTGATCGGCAGTGGAAACGGGGTATAAACTCTTCATGTAACTCTGGATAACTCGCGACAACTCGCGTAACTCGTAGTTAAAGGGATGGTACAGTATTGGTGGAGATGAGAATTGGGCTTTTAACTTTTTGCGAGATACCAAGCAAACACATACGATAAGGTACAGAACATACCATTTTAAGAAGAATTCAAAGTTTATTTGATGAATATTGGGTTTGGAATGACTGTAACATCCAAAAACAAAGTAAAATAAAGCGATCGTAATGTAGTGTGGGTCCCACACTTTATTAGAATCGCTCTTTTTTTTATATCTCGGCCATTTCAAAACCAATGTTCATCAAATAAATGTTGAATTCCTCATAGAATGATATGCTCTTTCATATTTCATAAGAGGTTTCTCATTATCTCACCAAAAAAAAAATGTTGGAAACCTGAAATTAAATCTTAACAAAAACTATGCGGTCCCTTTAATCTGTTAAACTCCCCGTGAACTCGCGGGTAGTCCAAACATTTTTGAACATTTTCAAAATTTTCCCTAACTCGAAGTAACTCGTGCTGAACTTATTTTAAACTCGTAATATACTCGTACTACTCGTAACAAACTCTCATACTCGGACGAAGCTTGCGATGAACTCTTCGTAACTCGCCACCTTCAAGTATATACGCGAGTTCTGTTTGAGTTTTGAAGAGTGCGATACGAGCACTACGACCCTACTACCATTATGTGGAAGGGGGAGTTGCCCTCGAGCTAAGCGCGAGTTTAGATCGAGCTCTGCGACTTACGAGTATTGTGTTAGCTTAGTGAGAGTGCATTGCACTGACCCATTAATATGGAATTATTCACATTTTCCAGCGTTTTCATGACAAGAGACATTCATTCAACCCTACACGCACGTGCACGTGCACAAATAGGTCATTGCCATGACATTTTTATAACTACGTAAAAATTAAGACAAAAAACATGCCTTGGCTCAAGAAATCCAAGAAAAAACCGGAGAAGGAAATGCAGATCAATCAAGCAATGGTAGAAGAAGAGGTAGAAGAGCAGGATGAGACAGTTGAAACAGAAGAGATCATCCGTGATGAGCTACAGAGGCAGTCAGAAGACCAAGCCTCTGAACTATATTAGACCGAAACGACCCCAGCCCCACTTCATTAAAAAAAAAAAAAAAAAAAAAAAAAAAAAAATCACTCTCGAACGAGTGAGTACAAAAAAAGAGCGAATTTATCGTGAAATTGGAGTGAATTTTGAGTGAAAATGTTCATTTTCATATAGAGTGACCTCAGGGATCACTACAAAATCTTCGAGTAATCCTTGAGGTAACTCCAAAACGAGTGAAAATGAATACTCAAAATTCACCCCAATTTCACTCTAAATTCACTGTTCTTTTCCTTCGTATTCACTCCTTCCAGAGTAAATATATTCACTCTATCTTTTTTTTTTTTAGAGAGAGAGTAGAAGATATTAGGATATAGAAACTCTTGCTGGATTGGCAACTTCCAATAGCAACAGCTAATCAGGAAGCTGGATTCTTCTCATTTCCATGACGATTGTCATTCCAGCAAGACTTACTATCGTAAGAACTTTTAATGAAATGCGGTCCTGGTCCCAAAAGAAGGAAATGGGAGGAAAGACCCCACTGGAGGCCAAACCGAACAGTAGGAATTGCGTGAACTCATAACGGGCTCGTAAAGGGCTCGTAACAAGCTCTTTATAACTCGACGAAAGCTCGGTTTAAGTCGTACACAGGTCATCACAACTCACAGCGAAATCGGTATGACTTGTACCGGGTGCTGTTTGTTATTCCGAAGGTTCGCTATTCCGAAGGTTCGTAAATCCGAAACAAACAAATTCCCTACATCTAGAGGTTCTTTAATCCGAAAATGAAAAAAAGGGTTCGTTAATCCGAACATTTGTGGCGTTATTCTGAAAGTTCGTTATTCAGGAGATTCGTTAATCCGAAAATAAAATTCGGAATAACGAATCTTCGGACTAATGAGCCTTCGGAATTACGAACCGTCGGATTAACGAGCTGTGACCACCCGTATCACGCTCGGATCACTCGTACAGCTATAGTAGTAAACTCGATGTTGCCTCGTATATCATCCATGCGCAGCTCATCAAAATTGACAAATTTCAAGCGAGTTCAAGTTCGCGCAGCTCGGCACAACTCGAGACTCCTACTCGGCTAAGTGGGAACCTTGCTTAACTGATCAGTGGGAATCAGTGGGAATGCTGGGGGATGATTGTTCCAATTCTTGTGGGATTCATTTAAGAGTATATTATATGTCTATTGTTATGTGAAAATTATTTGCTTCAGAATGGTCTCATATTCAAGTAAAGTGCAGTTCAATGTTTCCAGGTTAGCATGCCTCCACAGTGACGGGGCGATCGTTAACGGGCCGTTTACAATTCCCACTGATTCCCCACTGATCAGTTACTAGCCATCCCCTTTAAGTTCACAAACACTCAAAAACTTCACTTTTCCTACTCCTGTGATAATATACAAAATTTAGAGGAAGGAAGGATGCAAGTAAGAGGAAGGGATCAAAAATGAGACAGACAGTACACAATTTGAAAATGGAATGAAGTGTGCTACCCCCCCCCCCACACACACACACATCATGCACGTACAACTATTCAAAGAAGCAAATCGAAATGCTTCTGCTTTTGAAATCCCATATACAATTATCACGTTTTTAGCCAGTAATAATAATAATTGTTATGATTCCGTCACGAAGAGTCACCACAGGCATTACATTGTTTAGCAATATCATGCATTTATAGCCTTCAATATGTTGTGTTCATATCATCTTTCGATGTATGTAGATTACGTACATTACTTTTTCATGCCATGTTTTGTATCGGTAATGTTACTGTCAACTCTTTTCTTAAAAACAAATTTTGAAGACATTTGAAGATAATCAATGATATGAAAATAGATATAGATATATGTATAGATATAAATAGAAGAAGTAAGTGAGAATGCACTGAGAAACATTATAGGTACGATTTGTAGCCTCGTGCGCATATGGGTCAGAATTTTGAACGATGTACAATTGAGCCAAAACAACGCAAAATTTAAAAAGTAGGAAATTCTCCAAATCATTTATCTCACCTAAAAGAGTATAATTCAAGCTTTAATATGAACCCAATTTTACTAGGATTTTTTCAGAGGAACAAGTTTTTATTCACGGCGGAAGTTTACCATCTCCAGAGCAGCGAACTTCCGTGAGGAATAGTACTGCACATACATTTGAATACCATTTAACATAGCTTGCAACGATCTGATTCAGTTCAAAATCGTAACGAAATATCTTAAGGGACATGTAAATGTGTTGGCAGAATATTAAGCTTGTACTCTTAATCTGCAAGTGAAGGTAGACAGGTAATGATTTAACCAAATTCGTCATTTTTGTTGAAATATTACTCTTCCGCTAAACACTTTCTCCACTTTTCGGGCATTTTACAGAAACTCAATATTTCGACCTCTTATTTCACTATCCCATACTTTTTTAAAGATGTGTCTGATCTAGGATCTATAACCCATCAAACATAGCATAGTTTTCATCACGGAGGTTCGCATATACCTCAAGGACGTTCGGAACAAACAAGATATGGAACAATGCAGTTTCTTGAGTATAGAAACGCATTCTATTCACAACACACAGCGATTTCATGTCGAGAACAAACTCCTCTGGAAAATCCTAAATAAATATTACCAATTCTCAATTATAAATGCTTGTTTTTCATTCCATGCAGAGGATTCAAAGAAAACACTTTTTCAATCTCTCGTAAATGAACGTACAAACTTACGTGTAATCTCAGTGACGCAGTGCATCCTTGAGAACGAATATATTTATCAAAATTTCGTAATCACGAAGTAAAGATTCAGGTCCTAAATTTGTTATCAAGTCTACAAAGCAAATGTGCTTATAACGAACATGGTCACAGCTAGATATGACAAAGAATTGACACAGAAAAACAAAGAAATGTGCTCCGTTACCGTAATACGAAGTTTAGCTGGGGAGGGCAAACGAATACGTTTCAATGTGCGTAGGAAGAAATCCCTCTGCGTTTGCTCCTTGTGTTGCATACTGCTACCGCGGAGAATTTGTGTTCCTTATTAATCAGAAATGACATAAGGTTCGATACTCCGAAGTTTTGTCGTTACAAGACACAGTACGTCCATATAACTTGGATGGATGTTTGTGACTTCGATATTATACAATATGGTTCGTTATAACAAACATTTTTTTTTTTTTTTAGCGCGTCATTTCGGAGGCTCAGTATTCATACGGTTTGTCAATCCGGAAATTGATTAATTATCGTATAATCGTGAAGCTTTTTTATTCAGTAAATGACAAGAATCAGTCGAAAGCTTTGTTAATTGGAACATGAAAATTCAGGTTCGTTTATCCCAATGTGGAGAAACAAATTAACCAAATCCTCCAGATTTCAAAAACCTCATAATAATCGTTTTCACCTAAACGAATATAAGGCTCAATCCACTTTAAGAGCAACGGACCTAAAGAATAGTGAACCTTAATATTTTATTTCCGGATTAAGAAACTTTCGGAATAAGAAGATTTCTAATAAGAAACTTCCTGAATTAAGTACGAACCTTTTTTTTTTTTCATTTTCGGAATAACAAACATTTGGACATTCGTAGTAACCAATCTTTGGAAGAGCGAGCGTATCAAAGTGCGACCTTAAACCTATTGATAAATCATCATTTTTTTTTAAACATGTGTTTTCAAAGTAAGCACAAAAGCACAAACAACTTGACGATTTCTCTGTCTCTTAAATGTAAAATAAAAAGAAAAACATCTGGGACAGAATTGAAAATTAACATTGCTTTTCACTGGTGAGAATAAAAAACACCATGTCATGATAAACGGCGGATTTGCGTGTTTTCATCAGACAATTATTGTATACTGCATTATTTTTGTTCGCTTATGACGACATTTCGAGGAATAAAAATTTAACAAAAAAAAAAAAAGCTCCTCCTGAGGAATTCGGTATAACGGGAGTGCACTGGCAATTCTTTTCTCTCTGTGTTGGAGCTCGATCCCTTCTCTGTTTCTTCTCATTTTCATTCAACTGCTTCCACGTCATTTTCAAACTTTTATGTTTCTTCTTGGCACATGCCCATTACAGACTTCTTCCGTCAGTTTACACTTTTTGTTTCAATATGTTCTTAATGTGACTGCGGAGCACTTTTCGGATTTGTTTTGTTTTGTTTTTCTTTTCTGTTTGGTCGCAGCATGATCAGGCTACTTAGGGAATGAAGAGAAAAATAAGAATGTATTAAGGCATAAAATATTATAACAATTACAGCGAACGTCCGTGATGGAGACCAAAACTGGATGTGTTCTGTTTGAGATGGCAGCTACCTTACTGAAAAAATATACATGGGGAGCATCTGTCACCAAAAAGTGGCACTGTTCCTTTATCTCCTACAATGTAATCCATAGACTTATTCTTCCAACGAACATCCGTGAGCAAAACGTTTTCCTTTTGTTATTACAGGTAAATTGAATGCTGAACGTTATTCACTTTTGGGTATGAAAGACTCAGTGATTTGGTAATATTTTCAGGCAACATTAACTCATCGTACAGTGATATATTTGTTAATTATCAGAAATTTCCTTTCTCGGACCAAACGTCCGTGAGCGAAACTTTCAGAACCTATAACAGTGCAAATTGTCTCCAAAACCTCATCAGAAAGAAATTTAAATGAACAGAAATTACAGATTACGCAAAATTCCATTTTCCTATAATTGGTTTTCAGTGTTAAGCTGTTTTTATATAATTAGAGAGAAAACAAGCGTAAAATTGCGAGCAAATTTTGAGCCGTTTGTTCATCATGATCACATACCGCCTTAAATATTCTGAAACTACTGCTCTAAGCTCATTGTTTACTTTGTAAAACTTTATTTGTTGCTGTTGGAGCTAAAAGTTTTAAAGAATAAAGGACACTTTCGAGACAAGTTATCCCTATCGGTCGGATTGCATGCGTCACGGACGTTCGCTGAAATTGTCACGGACGTTCGTTTTACTATTAGGGTCATGTTCCAGGGCGGGTAACTAATCGACAGAGAGTACGTAGCCTTCCTAACTCTTTCAAAATGTTGAAAATGTATTGTCAATGCAAATTATAAGAAATATGACTCCCTTTCAACATATATCTTGCTCAGAGAGGGATTAGGTGTATTTTCAGAGAAAATATTAATTATTTGCTTGGTTTTTGGTGAATCGTATGGTCCAAACACTGCAGAAGAGCCCCAGACGGCTCCAAACATGACATGCAGCTCCTCGTCTAGAGAGCCAAAGGTAAAATGTACCTTCGCCATCAAAGCAAGATGGTGCCCCGCTCGACAACATTTCTATCATTACGGACGTTCTTTTTTTCTCGGAGGTTCGTCTGAATATGTAATTTCGGTTCGCATTTGATAACGGATGGACAGAAACTCAAAACAAACATATCATCGTGTGGCTAGATCTTAGTCGATTACGACTCAGAAGAATATCGCCTATAACGTTTAATGGGCTACGATCTTTATTAGTAAATAGCGGACGCACGTCCGAGACGAAAACTGAGTACAATCTTGCATAAAAGAATGTTACGTCCCATGTACAGCCAGCAGACGTACAGTTTTTGCAGGTGTGTACATTAGGTGGAACACCAAATTTTCTAATACTTTACAGTTGGGACAACAAAGTAGAATTTGCAGCAACGATAGAAATAAAAGCATAACGGACGTTCGTCTGTTTTGGGTTTTGATATTTCAATTGTTCTTTGTAATTTTATACGTGTTCATAAAATTCTTATAATTTTGTGGTACATACCCATGATATGTCAGATCCAGAACACAGTCAGATATTAGATGCCACGTACCGTAAAAAAGGCACATCATTGGTTTGAAAAACAAAAATTATTGTGAAAATAGCGTTTTTACCGTACTTTTACGCTAAAAGTCCTTGTCAAATGCAAAATATCAGTCAAAAGTCAACCACACCATACATTTTCTGAAAGGAAATTTACCATGCTTTGAGATGACATGAAATAATCTGGTTTCTTAGATCATTCCGGTGTGTTCTAAGGGAAAGAGTGTCATAAGGTGCGAAAATTGGCAATTGTACATCGTTAAAAATGCTTACCCATATACTTAGCATTTTTTGTTTGTTTGTTTGTTTTAAAGCCAAGGTGTCATCGCCACATATATGAAAACAACAAAGGTTTGCCAACTTGTTTAAGAAATGGTATCTACTGGATCTGGGTAATTATTGCCCGATTTATTACTCTCTTTTATCAAAAAAAAAAGAAAGAAAGAAATCTTGCAAAAATTGCTAATACGGGAACTGTTTTTTTTTTTTTTTTTTTTAGCATCGTAATAATCTCTCACCCCCATGCACTTTGTTTACCTTGTGTCGAACTCATGAGCTTTATTCCCTAGTGTCGGAATTGTGGGGCATGTTTGCCTGGTGTCGAACTCATGGGCCATTTATGCCTATTGTCGACCTCGTGGGCTGCATGATTCGAAGGCTTTATGACTGGTGGTTTGTATGACTCGTTGACTATGAGACTCGTGAGTGTAGTGCGCATGACGTGCCGCCTTTTATAGTAGTAGTAGTAGTAGTAGTAGTAGTAGTAGTTTATTCTTTATTAAAAATCACACCCATGAGTTATACATATACATCAAACGTTATAAGTAATACAAAATATATACAAGTATCATGTAAGACATACAGACAATAAAAAACATAACAAAAGAGAGGATATGGTGGGCTAAATAATACATAAAAGAGATATTCAGTTGTGGGAATATAATAAATTGTTACGGCACGTTAAAATGAGGTTGGCAAAACTGGCAAAACAGTGACTCTGATGACATTAAAAAAGGAATTGTTGGTAAATAGGTAACTGAGGGAAAGTAGGATCCCTTTCTGATATAATACTGAATAATTGTGATCTGAAATCATCATATGCAGAACAAATCATAAAACAATGAAACTCATCTTCTACATCACCAGAATTACAGATTATACAAAATCTTTCATCGTGTGGGACATTTTTATAACGTCCGGTTTCAAGGGCAATAGGGACACAACCACTTCTTAACAGAGCTAATGCTCGCCTGTTAGATCTATTCTGACACTGGATAACATAATTAGAAGTATTCATAGAATGTTTGAAATTACGATAAGTTCTGAGTTTGTTTCTGGATTGGGGAACTTTCCTTTTATCATCAAACAGTGAACATTTCCACTTATTTTCAAAAATTATTTACATGCTTTGGATACGGTGCTCACAAAATTATGTGTACTAACAGGCTCAGCCAATGGTTCAACGTGCATACACTGCAATTTTGCAAATAATTGTTTAACCTTATGACACCAATTTTTAACACCATTATTTGCCAGGGACTTAGACCACAAGAACATTTTTCCAGGGTAACGGTCACTAGTATGCTTAGTCAGGTTACACCAAAGCCTAGCAATTGATTGACACAGATAATAAAAAGGGGGATCCCAACCCATATCACCCATAACTGCATCAATAGGGGTATATTTCCCCACTCCAAGATAGAAACGACATGCTCTATAAAAAACACTATTAATGGCTGAATATTCTTCTAAGCCCCAATTACCGCTGGCATATTGCAATATGGGCAAAATCATAGCATCATACAATTTTTTGTAGGTCATAAACAGAGAACTACCGATCAATTTAAATTTACTAATAACCACTCCAAGGGCTCTAGTTGCAGATTGAGCCAATATCTTGGTTCCTTTTTGTAAACTTGAAAATTCATCAAACCACAATCCAAGATATTTATGTGAATCAACAATATCAAGCTATTGACCATTACAATAAAATATAGATGTGGTTTTTGCTTGGGCTTTTCTCCTGAAATGTACAATTTGAGTTTTTAAAGTATTAAATTCGATCCTCCACTTCTGGGCCCACGAACATACACTATCAAGCTTCAACTGAAGATCATTTTCATTGTCAGCAATTACCACATACCAATGTTTGTATCTAACACCTGAATACCTCTGTTACACAGCCTCACACTATCAACTATATCATTAATGAAAATATTAAACAGGACTGGGGACAAAAGACAACCTTGTTTTACCCCTAGATCCACATTAAAAAAAAAATCAGTAAGATTTTCATTTACATTTACAGTTCATTTGGTATCTTGATAAAGAGCCTTTATGGAGTTATACAACTTGCCATGAACACCAATAGACCTCAGCTTGCACCATAACAAAATCCTGTTAACACGGTCAAATGCTTTTTTTTTTGCATCAATAAAACAGACAAAAGTATCTGTTTTACAGAGCTTTCTGTTTTCAATTATAGAATAGAGGCGATATAAGTGCTCAAGACAGCTCCTTTTTTTCGAAACCCGTTCTGTTCCTCATTAATAACACATTCTTTTTCAAGGAAATTAATCAATCTTTCTTTTATAAAGACAAGATAATAAACGGAAGGATGTTAACTCCGCAAATGCCATGGGTCGTCAGCAGCACACCAGGGATCACCAGTGTTTCGGCCATTTAAGTGCTGTACACCTCCCACTGGCTGGCCGGTGCTGCGTTAGGATCCCCTTGACAGCACCCCCATGGCATTTCAAAGAAGAACAAAACAAAACACAACAAAACAAAGCAAAACATCACAAAACAAGACGAAAAAAAAAAGGAAAACGCTTGGCATCAATCACCTCTCCTCACTCCAGACACACTCCCTCTACACCCCCCCCCCTATTCCCACCATCCCCCCAGGCCTTCCCTACTATCCATGCAGATCCTGTCTCTGCTGCCCCACATATTCTCCTGATCCACCTTTCCCCGTTCCTACCACCTATTCCCATCCCTCTGACCCACCTCCTTACCGATCGTCCAGCATATACCCTGCACCCCACCTCCACAGTATGCACCTCCCTCCCTCAACTCAGCATACCTATCCAGCTTTCTTTCCCTTGCCTCATCCATCCTTGTCTCCCATGGCACAGTCAGCTCCACCATTGCTAACCTGTGCACAGACCTAGCCACCAGCACCATGACCGGCCGAAGGGCAGTTACTACCACCTCCTCTGGCACTGTACGGTTTTCCTCATCCACCCGCACCTCCCAATCATCCCCCGCTGCTAAGATCCCCCACCATCATCCCTCTGACCCTTCCTTCTCACACTGCATCTCACTCCCTCCTTCACAAACCGGATTCCCCTCACCCTAGGAGGCCCATTCTTCTTCCTTGCCTCCACTGCCACCCTCGCCACCTCCGCCATCTCCTTCAACACCTGGTTATGCCTCCATGTATAGGCCTGTAATAGACCTCCACATGCTGACAAAATGTGCTCTAGTGAGCCCTTCGCCTTGTTGCGAACCCTGCATCCACCATCCTCCACAATGCCCCATCTCTGAAGATTTACTGGAGATGGCAAAACATCAAAGGTGGAACTGATCATGAAGCGCACAGCTCCAGAGGACATTGACCAAAGGTCATTCCATGACACCTTCCTCTGCTCCATCCCTTCCCATCGAGTCCATGCTCCCTGCACTCCCTGCTGTACAGCCTTGGCAAAGCGATACTCCTCCTCCTTCTCCTTAATCGCCTCCACCACCAACTCCCTCCTACCCTTCCTACCTTGCTTGTTGTACCATCTAACACCCTGATGAAACCCGACCCCTTTCCGACCCACCTGAACCGCACCCTGCATCTCCTTCCACTTTGCCATTGCCACTGCCTCGTCCGCAGCCTCCTCCGCCCTCCACTTCCTCCCTGTACGGATCGGTGGCCTAACTCCTGCTATTGCCTGGTCCTTTGACTCCCTCATCATCATCACTAGCCTAACCTTGCCAGCTTTAAACTCCTCCATCACTGATGTCATAGGCAATTGCAACCTGCCTGATCTGCAAAAGAATGCCAGATCTGTAAGCATTCTTGGAACGCCTACCTACTTCTGGTAGTACGAGTTCATCTTCTGCTGCATCCTCTCAACCCTGCACACTGCCACCTCGTACACCTGCAGTTGCCACATGATCCGTGGTAGCAAGCCAAACTGGCAGCACAACACCTTCGCATTCCCAGGGATGAGTGTCCTGTCCACCCTCTTCAACCACTCCACCACTTTCTCATAGATCTGAACTCCTCGGTGCCTGTCATTCAACTTCCCCTCATACCACCGCCCAAGGCTCCTTACACCCTGCTCAGTGACCTGAGGGATATCTTCTCCCCCAATCTGAAATCTCCTTGCGACCACCTTCCCCTTCCGCACTGACACTGAGCGGCTCTTCTTGGCCTTGAACTTCATCCGTGTCCAGGCCACCAACTCTTCTAACCTATGGAGGCCATCTTTGACCTGGGTCTCGTTGCCAGACACGATTGTGAGATCATCCATGAAAGCCCTAATCGAAGGCACAACCACATCCGCAACCAGCGTCAACCCTTCAATTCTCGGGGCCACACACCGGGTTAACACTTCCATCCCAAGGACAAACAGCAGCGGCGAGACTGGACACCCCATGGGGATGCCAATTTCTAGCGCTTGCCATTCTATTGTGTAAGTCTGGGTCGTGAATCTCATCCTGAACTGGCTGTAGTAGCTCTGCACCATCTCGCGGATCACCCTAGGGACCCAGAAAAACTCAAGAGCAAAGCTGAGATACCTGTGAGGAACTGATCCATATGCATTTGCAAGATCCAACCAGATGACATCCACATCCTCCTTCTCACGTTTGCACCTCTGGATTGACTCCCAAATCATATGGACATGCTCCATGCACCCAGGGAAACCCGGGATCCCTGCCTTCTGTATAGAGGTGTCCACAAACTTGTTCTTCATGACAAATTCTGACAACCGCCTCGCTAAGACACTAAAGAGGATCTTACCATCCACGTTGAGAAGCGAAATCGGCCTAAACTGGCAAATGCCTTTGGCATCCCTCTCCTTTGGGATATATACCCCTTCTGCCACACACCAGCTGACTGGAACAATCCGCTCCCGCCATAGCACCCTTAGGATCCGCCACAGCACCCTTCGGACACGAGGACAGTACTTGAACAGCTTGTAGGACAAGCCATTCCGCCCAGCTGCACTACTACCTCGGGCGTTTTTAACCACGGCTTCAACATCCCACAACTTCAACTCACTAAAGTCAAAGCTGACCTCTGGCTCCTGTGGCCTCAATAGCCCTGCCACCCCAGTAAAAGGCTCCTCTCTCCTCCCATCACAGTATGTGGCCTTCAGATGCCTCTCGAGCTCTTCCTTCAACACCTCTAAACTTCCTGAAACCCCTTCCTCAAACAACCTCTTTGTGAACCTGTGCGGATTCTTATAATTCCCTCCTCCTCCTCCTCCGCTTCCTACACTGATATTCAGCCCTGACCTAACATCCGCATACCTCTTCTCCAGGTCCTCATACAAACCCTTCAGACTAGCCCTTTCTCCGTCTGCCTGCCTCCACCTACGCCGCAAGCTCTTCTTCTCCACCCTCAATTGGGCCATCAACCGCTGTCTCCTCGACCCTGACTTTTCAGAATCCCCCTCCACATTCCCCCCACCTCCACTACCCACAGGCTTTATCCCCAACTCTTCTGCACAAGCCCCATAACACAACCCCTCAAACATACGCATCCTCTTTTCAACACTCCCAGCCAATTCCACTTTCAAAACTCCCGCAAGCTTTCAAATTCATGAAATCCCGCAAGCTTGATGTCAAAAAGCTCCCACTTGTCACTTCTCGCCGGTGGCCATGCAATCGGCTCCTTCCTCTCAAACACAGCATGTAGAGCATGCTGAGGGTCTCCGGCTCTGTGGTTTGAAACCTGACTGGGACCTCCCACTGTCTCACCCAGCTCAGTGCTGGTGCAGTCATGCCCTACTGCAACTCTTCCACAGCTCGTTCTTGCTCTGTGAACTGCCACACCTCTCTTACCCTTGAACCTCCTCCCGCATCCCGCACACACACCCTCTTGATCTTTGTTCATTGTCGTGAGTCAAAGTACCCGCCCTTTCAGAATCCAGTATGGATTCTTATTCAGCACGACTCAATGCGAAAAAGCGGATGAGGCGGGTGAGTAGCCTTTCAGTCAAGTGGGCACACACTCACCAATAGGGGTGAAAACCCCTTCCACTGCCACCCCTCAGCCCTGGCGCACAGCCCTACGCCGCAAATGGGCCACACTTAAAACCGGTAACTCTGAGGGGCCGGTTATTTGCTTGCCATAGCCATCAGGGTAGCCTTCCCTGATGCCCCACCTATCCGGGGTGTCACTGCTCTATTCGCAGTCATCACCTGGCCTCTCCCAAGCGTCTCAAAAGCAAGATAATAAACGGAAGGATGTTAACTCCGCAAATGCCATGGGTCGTCAGCAGCACACCAGGGATCACCAGTGTTTCGGCCATTTAAGTGCTGTACACCTCCCCCTGGCTGGCCGGTGCTGCGTCAGGATCCCCTTGACAGCACCCCCATGGCATTTCAAAGAAGAACAAAACAAAACACAACAAAACAAAGCAAAACATCACAAAACAAGACAAAAAAAAAAAGGAAAACGCTTGGCATCAATCACCTCTCCTCACTCCAGACACACTCTCTCTACACCCCCCTATTCCCACCACCCCCCCCCCCCCGGCCTTCCCTACTATCCATGCAGATCCTGTCTCTGCTGCCCCACAAATTCTCCTGATCCACCTTTCCCCGTCCCTACCACCTATTCCCATCCCTCTGACCCACCTCCTTACCGATCGTCCAGCATATCCCCTGCACCCCACCTCCACAGTATGCACCTCCGCTCTCCACCCCCTTTTCTCACACTCCTCCCTCAACTCAGCATACCTATCCAGCTTTCTTTCCCTTGCCTCATCCATCCTTGTCTCCCATGGCACAGTCAGCTCCACCATTGCTAACCTGTGCACAGACCTAGCCACCAGCACCATGTCCAACCGAAGGGCAGTTACTACCACCTCCTCTGGCACTGTACGGTTTCCCTCATCCACCCGCACCTCCCAATCATCCCCCGCTGCTAAGATCCCCCCCACCATCATCCCTCTGACCCTTCCTTCTCACACTGCATCTCACTCCCTCCTTCACAAACCGGATTCCCCTCAACCTATATCACAATAAATCTTACAAATCACAGATATTAATGTAATACCTCTGTAACTTAAAGGTTCACGTTCATCCATATCAGGTTTAAGAATTGGATGAATAATACCCTTTTGCCATATCTGAGGGGAAATACCATGTTCAAAACAAAAAGAGTATAAAGCATGCAGGAACTGAATAGAAGCTTTATTTTTTACTACCTCAGCAATAAAACTATCTATTCCTGCTGCTTTATCTAATTTTGCTCTGTTTACTGCTGAAGTTACCTCTGATAAACCAATAGGGTGATTCAGATCATCTCCCCGTGAATCAATTTCCTGAACATTTGATTCTAACTCAAATTTCTTTTTTATACCAAACAAAAAATCATCATCAAAACCAGCATCATTATCAGTAAAAAGAGAGGAGAAATCATTTTGCCATTTACTCAATACATTATCAAAATTCTCACTTATTTTATGACACCTGTTATTTTCATCTGAGCCAATCTTCCCAATCTCCTTCCAGAAACTACTAGAATCTTTATCAACCATTGCATCCAATGCATTAATTTTTCTATGCTGATATGCCCTTTTTGCCTGACGTACAGCTTTATCAAAATTTCTATGTACATCTTTATAATCATCAAACTTGATCTTTATACCATAAGCATTTTTACATTTCAACCATTCTTTTTGTTTACATTTCAATATATTCCACAAAAATTGGAGATTTTCATCCCACCATGCTTTAGGAGTATGAGGGAGACCTTTTACGGGTCTATTGGTTTTCTTTTTCCTACAATGACTGTGTACTGCATTTTGCAGAACTTTTTCAAATTCAACATATACTTCATCCAAATGCTCTTGTGATGGTACACCATCTGTTAATCTTCTCAAAAGAGAATCTACTGCCTTTTTACTTTCCTCATCACACATAAATCTATCATTTACATCATTTAAATGATACAGTTTTGACAGATTTTGAGAACTAGAATTAACAGGCTCAGTGCATTTGGTTCTATCACCTGAAGGATTTCTGTCGAGTGACCAGCATAGAATAGAATGGTCAGGAATTGAACCTAACACTGGAATAGAATGCTTGTCAATTAACTCTGCAACAAGCAGAACATAAAAATTGGAGTATAGGTTTATATCATGGTAGGGTACGATACAGTAGTCCACAACTGAACTTCCTTTATAAGATCCACAAGTAAAATTATGATTTGTATATCTACCATTTAGGCAGCACAAATTTGACGAAACACAAAAATCCATAAATAATCTTCCTTGAGAGTTTGTTTCAAAGTCAATAGTCTTTCTTTGTCTAATGTAATCTATGCCTTCGATAATATCTGATAAATCTCCAGTTCTTGCATTAAAATTTTACCACAATCTTTATATTTGTATACTCCGGAAAGTAGCTTGTAAAAAATTCTTCACCATGTCCCCCTCTACTTGAGTTTTCTGGGGGTAAGTAACAGATGCATATATAAAACAAATCCTTTCCTTGCTTGTCTTTCAACTGCAGCCATAATATCCCATCATATGATTTCTCCAAACATTTAACAGAATAATACTGAAGCACACGACGATGTATTAAGCAGCTGACTCTTCCAGATCCTTTCCTTGCATATTTGTGCAATTGTAACCGGTTATGCCCAAACCAAATGTAGTTGCTAATTTGAATTGTTTGACTTTCAACAAGATTAGTTTTTTACCAAACAAATAATATCAAAATCACACTTCGCTAAAATGGTTTTCCTCAATGAACATGAATCAGACCAGCCACCAACATTCCAGCAGCCGATGTTTAACTGGCAAGAGCCATCGCTATCCTACGCAATCTCCTTGGTGGCTCCTTCCACTTCCGCTTGGGTGCCAGCGTTTGGCTTCTTGTATTCCACTCCGTCAATGAAAAGTTTGTTGTGCCGGAAGAACGTTTTCTTTCCTGCTTTGAAGGCCTCAGAAGCTACAGACTTCAGTTGCTCCTTCGCTTTGCGATCAGACAAGGTCTCATCTTGCTTGATGTACAACCGAGACTTTGCCTCACGAAGTTTGCCTATGGCCCGTAGGATCCTATCTCTCACATCGATTGAGCTGACTTTGAAGATCATAGATCTGGCAGCCCCATCACTCCTTCTTTTTCCAACTCTGTGGGCTACTTCCACCTTTGCATCAATGCCTAGCTCGCCTTTCAAGACACTGTTGACTATTGCAGCAGGGATCACATCCTTTTTCTCTGGGCCATTTATTTATTTTATTTATTCTGTCTTCTTTATACAGGGTAGTCTCTTCAGTAATAAAACTGCTTTACAAGAGAGCCCTGTATTACATAAAATATCAAAATATAATTTACAATTAGAAACAAATTTGAAACCGTATAATGTTACAATCTACAGCAATATATTACATAAAGTACAATACAAAATACGACAACTTAAAACGGCAATCAAAGTATAAAACTGAATATGATATAAGTTGTATAAAATGTATAACAATGTAAAATTAAAATACGTCTTACATCTTACATTCAGGATTCACATTTATTATGGGTAAAACATCACCCATGATTGAAAAAACAAACAAACAAACAAATACAATCTATCCATTATCCCCTATCCCCTATCCCCACCCCGCACCCCACCCCCTTTCCGGATAATACAGTGTAGGGCCTAGTAGCTGCGGCAAGACGTTTTTGGGTAGAAAAAAAAAGAAAAAAAAAAGGTGAATACGTTCGGCAAGAATATGTTCAGCTAAAATGAAAACAAAAATCAAACTCATATTTACATAATTTCTTTAAATATTCAAACTACACATAGATTCGTATATAAATAAATAATCACTGTTTGGTTTGGGTAAAACCTCAGATGGGTAAAATATATAAAAATCAAGAATCGAAAATCAAAACTTAAACGTTTACACTGTTTCTTAAAATTTTCAAACGACACAGAAGTTTGGACTTGAATAGGTAACATATTGAAATACAATGTGCCTTGATACGAAAATGTTGACTTGATATATTCTGTACGTGGTTTCGGAACAAAAAGAGGATTGTTTGCAGCATATCTTGTATAATAATATATCGGTCTATTGGAAATTAGTTTCTTTAAATACACGGGTGTACGATTATTGATAATTTTAAACATCATTATACAATGATTGAATTTAATCCGTTGTTGCACTGATTGCCAATCAAGCAACCTTAATAAATTATCAGTTGATGTATATCTATCAGCATTTAATATCATTCTAGCATATCTGTTTTGAGCGCGTTGTAATCTTATTATATTACATTTTGTCGTATTCCCCCATATAATGCTACAGTAATCCAAATGAGGAACAAACATAGTATGATATAAATCGATCAAATTCTTCTGATTCAAGTATGTTTTAATTCTACGTACATTTACTGTTACCCATGAAAGCTTACTCACAAGGTTATCAACATGTTTTGTCCATTTCATATCAGAATCAAAAATAACCCCGAGGTATTTCATTTTATCTACAACTTCCAATCTGAAATTATTACATAAATAATATCAATATTGCAATTTCTTACTTTTTTTAATAGAACCAAATATCATAACCTTTGTTTTGTCAACATTGATATACATTTCATTTCTATCCATCTAATCAACTATCATATTAAACTGAGATTGTAATATAATCTGTAATTCTTCCTTGGTTCTTGCTTTACAAAAAAATTACAGTATCATCAGCATATAATGAGAGTTTAGTCAATGGCATATACTTCATTTCACAGATATCATTAACATACATACTGAAAATCAATGGCCCAAGGGTGGAACCTTGGGCGATTCCTGTTTTCACCAAAAGAGAGTCACTCAAAATACCTTCGACTGAAACACAGTGAGATCTGTCTGTAATATATGACTCGAACCATTTATACTCTGTACCCTTTATACCATATGACCACATTTTCTTTAACAGTTTATCATGAGGTATGACATCAAAAGCTTTCTGAAGATCTAAAAATACACCACCTGTTATAAATCCAGAATTCATGTTTTGTAAAATATATTCAGTTATATCAAGGATACAAGAATTTGTAGAATGTAATGGTCGAAACCCGGATTGATTATTGGCAAGTAAAGAATGTTCATTCAAATATCCATACAACTGTTTATAAATTTCTTTTTCTAAAATCTTACCTACTATTGACAATACAGGGTCTATAATTCAAAGGGTATGTTTTATCACCGCTTTTATATATTGGAATTATTTTGGCAGATTTAAAATCTTTTGGTATACTTCCCGTTTTAAGGGAACAATTAAATATATAAGTCAATGGTTTCGCAACACTTTCCGCAGCTACTTTGAGTAACAATGGGTGCACTCCATCAAGACCATATGTTTTACATACATCAATACTCTTCAATTCTTTTATTACAAATTCTTCTGTGATATCCGTAAAAGATAATATGCTGTCAGTTACAGGTACATCTTGGAGACAGCTGTCCTCGTCATTTTGATTTCGGTTTCGTGTGGTTGACCTATTTATTCTATCCGATACAGTATTGGATATCTGATTAAAAACATTACCGATTTCATATTTACTTTCTACAACTTTTCCTTCATATTTTAACTTATATTCTGTTTCACATTTAGGTTTCGACAAAAGATCATTAATAACCTTCCACTTCTGTTTTAACATAACACTCTGAAATTTATTACAATAATATTCTCGTTTCAACTTCTTATTCATATTATTTATCTTATTGCGGATGCGTTTATATTCTATCCAAAAATGCTGCATAGATCGTGTATCAGAAATAGACTTACAATAATCAAATTTTGATTTGTAATAATCTCTCCGTATATCTCTTGAAAGTATCAGATATTCATTCGTTATCCATGGTGCGGGACTACGCTTCTTTCTTATGCTGACGTAGGGGGCGTGTTTATCGCACAGTTCAACAAACTTTGCTTTGAACTCCAACCACATAGCATCGATATTATCATCTTTGCCTGATAAAACACAGTCCCAGTTTACAGAAGATAAATCACGTATGAACTTTTCGGAGTCAAAATTGCGAAAAGATCTCATGTTCGAAATTTTAGGATGAGATTTAACATGTTTTTCAGAAAGGATTGCATATATCAAAGAGTGGTCACTTATACCAATTGATTGAACACCAGCTGTCAATGAGCCGAGAGATTGTGATACAAAAAAGAAATCAATCAATGTTTTACTGAATGGAGTAATGCGAGTTGGTTTTGAAACATAGGCGCCGGAAGTGGGGGGGGGGGCAGGGGGGGGGGGGCGGCCGCCCCCCAATCCAAAAAGTGGGGGGGGGGGGCAAAACGCATTTTTGCCCCCCCAAAAAGCCCCCCCCCCAAAAAAAAAAAAAATACAATAAAATAAAATGAAAATAAAAAAATAGATAAACAAATAGATAAAAATAGCTAAAATAAGATAGCTATGTCTATAAATGAATAAACGCGAAAAACATAGCTACAAACGGCAGTTTTTGGACTGTAAAATGTCGCTCGCTCGCTCCACTCGCTCGCATTCAATCGCTATGCCATTCTCCTAATGTTGCTGCCAGTAATTGCCAGCAGTTGCGCCTGGGCCGCCCCCTCCCCTTAATTTCCAAAGCTAATATATATATATATATATATATATATATATATATATATATAGCTATACAAACGGCAGTTTGGGGACTGTAAAATGTCAAAATTAATTGTCAAATTTATTCGTTATGCCATTTTCCAAACGTTGCAGCAAGTAATTGCCAGCAGTTGAGCCCGATGCGCCTCCCCCTTAATTTCCAAAGCGAAAAACATAGCTACAACGGCAGTTTTTGGACTGTAGAATGTCAAAATTTTCAAGCTCCCTCGCTTCGCTTGCTCGCATTGAATCATTATGCCATTCTCCTAATGTTGCAGCCAGTAATTGCCAGCAGTTGCGCCCGATGCGCAACCATTAATTTCCAAAGCGAAAGATATAGCTACAAACGCCAGTTTCGGGACTGTAGAATGTCAAAATTTTCAAGCTCGCTCGCTTCGCTCGCTCGCATTGAATGGTTATGCCATTCTCCTAATGCTGCTGCCAGTAATTGCCAGCAGTTGCGCCCGATGCGCCCCCATTAATTTCCAAAGCGAAAGATATAGCTACAAACGCCAGTTTGGGGACTGTAGAATGTCAAAATTTTCAAGCTCGCTCGCTTCGCTCGCTCGCATTGAATGGTTATGCCATTCTCCTAATGTTGCTGCCAGTAATTGCCAGCAGTTGCGCCCGATGCGCCCCCATTAATTTCCAAAGCGAAAGATATAGCTACAAACGCCAGTTTGGGGACTGTAGAATGTCAGAATTTTCAAGCTCACTCGCTTCGCTCGCTCGCATTGAATGGTTATGCCATTCTCCTAATGTTGTCACCAGTAATTGCCATGATATATGCCCGATTGCCCCTCCCCCCCTAGTTTCCAAAGCGAAAGATATAGCTACAAACGGCAGTTTTGGGACTGTAAAATGTCAAAATTTTCAAGCTCTCTCGCTCCGCTCGCTCGTATTTTATTGTTATGCAATTCTCCTGATGTTGCTGACAGTATATAATTTGTCGTTTCACACCGTCATTCCATAATCCATGTAAGGAAAACTTACAATGTTGCTCAATGACGGCGTTGTTGAATGTATCACATTCCGTAATGTATTGTAGTCCCATTATTGCGCACGCACACACGCACATGCTTACACACCGTCAAAATTACTTTTCCACATAAAGGTGCCCACCCCCAATGTTTCGACCCACCGTACGCCACTTTATATATATATATATATATATATATACACACACACACACACAAACACACACATATTATACGTATATATATATATATATATATATATGAATATATATATAGATGTGTGTGTGTGTGTGTGTGTATGTGTATATTGTGTAACATAATGTATGGTCTATCGTGAGCCCCCTCCAATATTTGCCCCCCCCCCCCCCCCAATCCAAAACTGCTTCCGGCGCGCCTGTTTTGAAATCAGTTGGTTAAACTGTAAAGCCTCACACATGCGTGTTACTTTCTGTGACAATACATTATCTGTTAACATGTTACAATTCATATCTCCTGTAATCAACACTTTATCCGTCACAGTACGAACACTTTCAAAATTACATTCCTTGGTTTCAAACACATCTGTTGTGGCCTTCGGTGGACGATACACAATACCAAGAAGATATGGTTTATGATTTTTCATTTGAATTTTAATCCACATTATTTCTAAGGATTTTTCTTCTAAATCCTCTCTTCTCTTATGTGATATTAGTTTTGATATAACATCCGACACCACCACCTCCTCCATTAACTCTATCTTTTCTCTCAAAAACATATCCATTTATATGTAGACAACCCTTGGGAAAGTTGTTATCAAGCCACGTCTCAGTCATAGCAAAAATATCATATGGGTTTGACTCTAAGAACAATTGAATATCATCTTTCTTATTCCGTAAACTACGAACATTTAAATGTGCGATTTTAATACCTTTTCCCTGAGGATAATGAGATGTACATTCAGAAAATTCATCATCTTTAATAGATGACTGCATTTCTTCCCCTGGCGAATTTTCTATATATCCTGGAAGTTCATTCATGTAGCAAACATTACATATCCTGTCTTCGGATGAATAAAATGTATCATCTGTGACATTTCCGCATTTAACGTGTGACCATTTCGAACATTGTATACAAAGAATTGATTTTTGATTTTTTCTTACAGATTTGTGGCAGTAAATGCATGGGTAAACAACATTCATAGGTGTAAAGGAAGCACTAGACATTGGCAATTCCATATTTTTATGAGTCAAGTTCCTCGATTTGTTTCGTCGATGTGATAGTTACCCACCTATCTTTAGACTTCTTCAGCACTGTGACCCGTCCGTCAGTTGTGTAGACCTTTGATACATGTGGAGACTTGTTGGCTAGATTCACGAGGGTTTGTCTGTGGCTTGTGAGATCTTCATGGATGTAGATCCGAGTCCCTTTCAATTTAGCTCTGTTGCTGTATATCAGCTGTCGAACACTGTAGCGAGCAAATTTCATGATGATGGCTCGTGGCTTTCCATCTGCTCTCGATCCTGATCTTGCGGTAACTCGATGACTGCGATCGATGTCGGTCTCCGCAAGGTTGATGTCAAGCTTCTCTTGGACGACCTTTCGAACGACGTCATCTGTGTTTTCATTCGCCTTCTCTGGGATTCCATGGAATCGGAGACAATTTCTCCGGCTGTATTGTTCCTGCGTTTCACATGTACTCTTCATCCTCTCGATTTCTTTGTTGAGATCGTTTACCTTCTTTGTGAGTGACGTAATTTCATCCTTTTGTTGGTCAAGATCAAGCCGTACTGCTTCGTACACCGATTGCGTAACACTTTCCACGATGACTTCAACAATAGCGTCAACCAGCCTTTTTTGTGTGGCTTCAGCGCAGAGAGCTTCTACAATAGGCCATGGTTGCAGAGAAGCAGGTTACATCTGCGAGAGTGACGCTCTAGGTTATTGTTGACGTCCTGCAGATTGTCAATTTTTTTCATGCATGCAGACATGTTCTTTGTGAGAGCCTTTAATTTTTTCTCAACTTCATCGGTTCTTGATGCTTCCAAGTTAATCGAGTCTTTCAGCTCAGCTTGTGTAGTTTTAAGTTCCTGGATACACTGCTTCATTGATTCCTGGTCATCTAAAATGGATCTAAGTGCCTGTCTGACATATGATTCGAAGTCAGAATCGTCCGATACATTGCCTGCGTTCATATGTCGTGGCTTTGGTTTATCCCTATTGCCGCCAGCGCCACCGGCGAGGCGATCACGCAGCTCCATACTGGACATGAACACGGGCGCCCACAGTAACACAAGACGCAATACGTCGGAGTGGGCAAGCTGTTTTTACCCAAGACACGTTTGTGGCGTAACAACAACTTTAGTGAATTCGTCAGTTAATAGGGATTCATAAAAATTACAGACTGAACAAACGAAAAATGTCATCTTTTTTTTACCGGTATGTGAACACTCCCAGGATCGCACGGATGTCATCAACAGGAGAAATTCAGCAATTTGTCGGGGTAGAAAGAGCGAACAGGACACTACACAAAGCCGCCATATCTAACATCATATATTTATGTCATCGATCATTACATTTTCTCTCTAAAAAAAAAAAACACTCAAAACGAACAAACAAACAAAAAGAGACATTTCATTATAGTATCAGAGTGATATCTCTGGAATGCTTCACTATCTAACTCTCAAACAGAGAACAACCTATTTTGGTGTAATGATACTGAATCTCAGACTTTCTTCAATTTATTATGGCGTCCCACGGGGCTCGCTGTTAGCTTCGCTTTTGTTTATTTTATATCAAACTTTTATATCAAGTTTGATTTTCAAACTTCATTTGATTTTTTTTTGTCTGTTATATTATTTGCCGATGACTCGAAGATGATTTTCTCACATCGTGACCCAAACGTACGGCTCATAACAATTAACACGGAACTCAGGTAGAAGTTGGTGCGATCAAACAACATCTCCTTGCATGTATCAAAACAAAAACCAAGAACATCTCGTTGCACTGTTACCACTTTTCAATTCCGGGCGATATCTACTCTTGATAGCGTACCCCTTGACCTTGTTCATAAATTCCTCTATTTAATTATAGAAAGTAAACTGTCCTTAATATTTTACATCAGTTTGGTATTTTGGTAAATTTTTATCAAGAAATGTAGGCATTTCTTTCTTGAGATTTTTTTTTTTCGCAGAGAACATAACTTCAAACAGCATTTTCTAGTCTGCCTAACAGAAATGAAAGTTTTCATCATTACCGCACAAGATTTTTTTTAATCGGTTGTAGGGATACTTTCCACTGTTGAGAACGCAACTCATGTAAGAAACATTAGATTACACTGTCATTCCATGCCTTCTAACGAAAAAAAAATCCACAAAGCAATCAAATTAATATATCGTTTAACATGTAAATATGGATTACCCTCAAACTCTCTTTCTCACACACCGACACCTTCTCTCTATAGCTTGTTTGCACGTCAGTTTCCTAGCATGATGCTGAACATTCAATGTAGGAAGCTTTAGAAATATCAAATGCTTTTTCTTTATTTAGGTGTATGTGGAATTATTTAGTACTCTGTATATAAACATTGTAATCATAATTATTTTTTAAATTTTGCCTGCTTTTGGTCTGTACGTCATTTTCGAATATGGGTAAGCCCCGCGTCATAAGCTATGCTTTTAAGGTTTCCGTCTATGATAATTCACTGTGTAATTTTGCCAGTTCAAAAAAAAAAAGCAATTAGTGTGCACTGTTTATGATATCTTTAAGTATCGTAGCCTTGTTTCAATGTTCGTATATGGTTTATGATTATTATGGAAGAATAAATCAAATAAAAAAAAAATCAAATCAAATATGAGAAGAATGCTATTATTAACCCTGCTTCTGAAAGAGGTAATTCAGATGCGTTTGCATAATTTCAAAAAGGTTAAGCTATGTTAAATTAATGTTACAGTCTCCTTACGTCGTTATCTGAAAGGTCACAAAATAGTCTTCTCATCCAAATTTTGCGTACTATAAACCTAAGAGGAGAATAATGAAATATAATAATAATAATATAATAAGGAGAGAGAAACAAGTCACCATTGTGACATTTCTTATTTTTACTCTACTGATTATAACCATTTCATCATTATTATAATCATTATCATTGTTACTGTTAAAATGTATATAATTATTAACGTATCATTGTTCTCATCTTTAATGGTACGAATAAATCCTTATCCTCATCATTTCACCCGGAGGCGACAAAAATCGTTGAGTGAAATTATGCGCTTTGCCCGAATCAACCCGTGTAATCCTCTCCTGATACTATGATAATTAAAGCAATGCGTCGTGTCTCTATACGATTTTGTCATCCTACATTGAATATTTGATGTGCGTACGATTATTCTATTTGCGGGAGCGAATCCTAATTTATATTCGGATTAGCAACTCTATTTAACGCCTTATTTAAACTGATTGAATAAATTGACTACATGTGAGAGATTGCATTCAGTAAGAATATTTCAGTGTTAACAATAGATCAAGCATTAAGACATTTCAGGAAAGAAGCTTAATACTGTACGCCTACACAGATGAACTTGGATGCGGTACAGAATGTAGTATCAAAGTGACACTGAAGATTACCCATTTCCTTTGTAGTTGTTAAAAATTATGAATACACTTTTTAACATTTTTTTTCACTTTCAAGTTAATCAAACCATAGATTTTTCTGGTAATTGATTTCAATGATTTGACAAGTGGACGTGAAAGAAATTGTAGCCACTTATTGGTGTCTTGATAAGAAGAAAATGGTTATTTCTTGATTTGCAGATTTTACCTCAGTGGCGAATCAAACATTGTTGGCATGTGGAGTAAAATCATGGATCGTGGAAAAAAAATAATGTGCAAAAAAAAAAATCGGTATTGAGTTTTATTGTTCAGAATTCAGCTTGGAAAATCATTATAGGAAACAGATTTTGATTTCATTTAAGGTGGTAAAGAATAATTACACATAGATACTTAAATTCACTGCCATGCTAAAGTTGATTATCCGTAGACACGATCCACCGATCCTCACTTTTCATATAATTTCAATGACCCCTTTTTGTTTCACTTTAGATTGAGCAGTAGTTATTCTTTCTGAACCTATCTGACACCATGTCAACCCTTTGACAGCTTCAGATGATTAATTTACGAATCCTTTTTCACAGAATTTCTAAGTAGAGGACAATAAGAATCATTACGAACGTTTGTAGCAACCTCTGGAAAAAAAAAAGAAAATTCAAAATAAAATCATTGTAAGAGGCTTAGTCTCCAATTCTCTCTGACTCATAAATAGAATAGTTTTATTTTTCAACGCATATACGGGGTGTAATGTATTCGTCATTTCTTGTGTCTGTATAATATTTATTAATTTAGATTACGAAGTGCAAAAAATAAGTTGCTTTTGCTAAAAGCAAATCCTTACCTGAAGTACTATGCAATCAGGACATATAAAACATAGTCATAATAATTATCCAAGAAATTATGAAAAAAATATTTAAAAAAAGATTTCCCCTGATTCACACATTCTCCAACAATAGTTATATATATATATATATATATATATATATATATATATATATACATATATATATATATAGAGAGAGAGAGAGTGTGTGTGTGTGTGTGTGTGTGTGAAATGTGTGTCTTCAGGTGGTAAACCCCTGGGTCGTCGCATCTTATGGTAGTGTGTATAACGAGAGTAGAGAAGATGCGGCAGACGTAGCTTTTGAATCCTCACAATTTGATTTTACTTCTCGAGCTTTTGGGCCCTGCCTTTATCAAGACTGAGGACAAATCGGACAAAATACAGAACATGGATATTATACACAAAAAAATAGTGATGATCAGGACAATAATTCAATTTCAATTTCAATTTCAATTCATTTTCATATTTCTCGATGAAAAAATACATCAAATATAACAAAATTGAATGAAATATATGATATCCAGCTGGAGACATACATAAAATATTGCAAATATATAAAACATATAGTGGTCAGTCTATGAAGTTTGGAATCCGTAAATGAATGCTATTCGGTAAAAGAAAT
Organism: Diadema setosum; assembly: GCF_964275005.1. Lineage (NCBI taxonomy): Eukaryota > Metazoa > Echinodermata > Echinoidea > Diadematoida > Diadematidae > Diadema > Diadema setosum. The sequence goes on from NC_092697.1 coordinate 23,611,182, forward strand.
ATGAAGGAACCTACTTAAAAGCGAGCTTGTTGAGCGTAGGTCCCAGTTAAAGTCGAGTTCAAGATTAAGATGGGGAGCACGGGTACAACAATGACCAAAACAGAGAAAAACGAAAAATAAAAAAAAATACAACTATACAGTTATATAGCAAATTCTTCTCTAATACAGGTTTGGGGTCGGATAATCCACATGCTGTAGGCGGATGAACCATTGCCGTTCTGGCAATAATAACAATACGACTCAATATAATATATCATAAAATGGGTTCAAGAACGTAGCCAATAGGAAGCGCTGAAATGAGTCACGTGGGCTTTGATTACTTTAGTACCATTGCACTGCAGTACCAGTGCGCACTCAATCAGTTGTAACAAGTGCGTCGCGCGCTACTTTACGCGCTGTCAATCCTGTAAACAACTTCTAGTTCGGGCTGCCGGCCGGCCTTTCTTGTGTGCATAACATATTATGTGGCGTACGTATACAGTACTCTTATACGTACAGTACTTACATGTGCGGGATTTCCGAGTGCGACGTGCTTGACTCGACTCTCTCGAGCGAGTGCTACATGTAGCTGACTGGTATTGACCCACAAAGGTACGTGAAAAATGCTGTTAGATTTCGACCCATTTTATAAAACAAATGATGCACAGGATTATTTCGTGGCGTTAGTGGAGATGCAGCTCACTCTCGGGTATTTACAATGTAGTGCAACATGCACTCGGCTTCGCCTCGTGCATGTTTCACAATTGTAAATACCCTCTAGTGCGCTACGCCTCCACTAACGCACTCTATCCTGTGCATCATTTGTATAATAACAATGATACGGTTTAAACAGTATTAGAAATTTATACATTGCATGTAATAAGGAGGAAACACATGCACCTGCAAATCCCCCCCCCCCCTAAAAACAGACATTCAACAACCAGTTACAGTGCAGTGAGAATTAAAATACTAGCTGTTACCCCAACTGTCTTTAAAGAAGGAAGAATATAAATAGGTCACAGAATTTGAGGGCGCTTATAGCTGGTTTAACATGACAACACCCTGGAGTACAGTACAGCGGGATAGTCCTGTACAGCACAAAACAGATTTCAATGAGATGAATTAATGTAATTATTCAGTAAATACTGTCTTAGTTTGCATTTAAAGGTTGATAGTGATAAACAACCTGTGAGTTCAGAGTGGAGATCATTGCAGTATTTCGGTCCGTCATACATAATTGCTTTCATCGCGAAAATTGTGTGAGCACGTGGAAGGTGATAAGCGTCCCGTTGGCGGGTGGGATAATTGTGAACTGAGTAGTTTCTTTTGAACATGTGAAGAAAAACATCAGGAAGATCATTCGTGGAGTATTTATACATAAAAATACCTAGGTTGTAATTAAACAAGTCAGTCAATTTCAAAATTTTATTCTTGTGAAAAAATTCATTTGTATGAGATAGATATCCGGCGTTATTGATAATTCTGATGGCGCGTTTATGGAGAAGGAAAAGCGAATCAAGCAAAAATCTGGACGAATTACCCTATGCAAGAATTCCATAGTTGAGGTAAGGGGAAATCATTGTTGAGTAAATAATTTGTAATAAATGTATGGGGAAAAATATTTCAGCTTGTTTAAAATTCCTATGTTTCTGGACAAAATTTTACTTAAATAGTTAATATAGGTTTTCCAGGATAGATTACTATCAATGTGAAGACCTAGAAACTTGATACTATCTACCTGGTTTAAATTTATACCATTGATCTTGATATAATCAGAAACAGAGTGCAGACAATTGCTGAACAGCATATAATACGTCTTATCAATATTTAGTGACGACTTATTTGCGTGGATCAAGGACTGAACAAGTTTCAGTTCGTTGTTAAACATATGTATAAGCGTGTTCGTGTTACAATGTGAAAAAATAAATTTGTGTCATCAGCAAAGCATATGAAAGAAAGAATCTGAGACGAATTTTGGAGCTGGTTTATGTACAAGATAAATAATTATAGCCGGGTTCACACGTACAAATTAGCGGGATGACGATCGCGATGCTCATCCCGAGTTTTTTTTGCGAGCGTCCACACGTACCAAATTAGCGGGATACCGATCGCGATCGGTATCCCGCTAATTTGGCGAGCGTCCACACGTACCGAATTATCCCGCTAATTGCCGATAGAGATAACAGCAAAGCCTGCAAACTAGGTCATACAGCGCCCTTCTCTATCACTGCCTGCACGCACTTACCTTTGTCCATTGTCTTTTACGCGTCAGTGGTGTGGTTCGCGCGCTGTTGTTGTTGTGCTCCAAAGAGGTGAAGGACCTCTTCGCAGAGGCCTCGCTGTTGTGATGTGCGCACTGCATGATGGGATGTAAAAACTCGAGATTCTAATCCCGACCGTTCACACGTACCAGCGCGGGGCCAATTATCCCGCTAATTGACGAACCAGCGCAAGATTTCTTGAGATTAGCATCGCGATGCTCATCCCGCTAATTTTCGGGTTTTTTCTGTCCACACGTGCAAAAAACTCGGGATGACGATCGCGATGCAAATCTCGAGATTTGTATCCCGCTAATTGGTGTACGTGTGAACCCGGCTAATGGGTCAAGTAGGGAACCCTGGGGGACACCACAAGAAGTTGTTTTCAAGAGAGGCTCATAACCGCTTAAATAAACACATTGCTTCCAATTAGTAAGGTAGTCTTTAAACTAATCTAGAGCTGTCCCACGAATGCCGTAATGGCTTAAATTATAAAGCAAAATATCATGGTCTATCGTATCGAACGCTTTCGAGAAGTCGAGAAAAACACCGATGGTATGGGAAGCGTCGTCTAAACATGTGCTACTTTATCAATGAAAGCTAACAAAGCGTCGGTTGTGCTATGCTGTTTCCTGAATCCAAACTGAAACTTTGAAAGAATATTGCAATTGATAAGGAATCTAAGAGTTCGTTTGTGAACAAGCTTCTCCAAATTTTTTTGAAATTGAAGTTAAAAGAGATATTGGACGGTAATTGCTAACCGATTCTTTAGCACCCTTTTTGAATATTGGAACGACTCTAGCAATTTTAATCTTTTCAGGGACCTTTCCAGTTGACAGAGATTGATTGAAAATATAAGTAAGGGGAGTAATTATTTCAGTTATTATGGTTTTTAAAATAAAAACTGAAATTCCGTCATCACCTGTACTTTTCTTGTTATGTAGTTTGCGAACAATTTCTTTGATTTCTTCCTCGATAACAGGAACAAAAAACAAAGTCCGTGCATTCCTATCCCTTAGAAACGAAAGAAAAGGTGTCCCGGAGCGAGGTATTTTCTTAGCAAGATCTGGCCCAAAGAAGAAGTCATTGAAAACATCTGCCATCTCTCCTGCATTGTCTATCACGCGAACTTCTTTCAGAATACGATTTGGGGAATTCGCCTCAGTGCTGGATTTTAAAGCTGTGTTGATCACCTTCCACGCGTGTACTCTTTATATCAGATTTGCATCTATCGAACTGTCGGTAAAAATACTGTTGCTAAGCTAAGCGTAACGTAGAGGTCAGCGTATTGCGATAACGAACATAACGAGATTTAGTTGAAGCATTTGGGGATTTACGGTATCTACAAAATAATCTGTTTTTCTTATTGATAGACCTAAGAAGAGATTTCGTGATCCAAGGCTGTCCTGGTATTTTTTTTTTTTTGATAATTAGATTTAGATCATTTAAACAAAGGTATATAATTATCACAAGTTTCTATCAAAATTTTCATAAAAACCTCAAAGGATGAGTTTACATTTCCTGCGTTGTAGACAGGAGACCACTCAACGGACCCGAATCCCTCCCTGAGCCTATCTAGATTGCGTTCAGACGTGTCACGAATCCCATGGTTGGGTGTTTGAGTTTTTCTGGTTGTGGACTGAGGTACAAGGGTATAAATCGGGAAGTGATCAGAAATGTCAGAAACTATAATACCAGATGTGACGTCAAGAGATGAATTATTAACAAATATATTTATCGATGAGAGTTGAAGTGACATTGGAAATTCGAGTAGGTTTTCTTATAAAAGGGATGAAGGATTTGGACAACATAAGGTTGAGAAAATCTTGACAGACTGTAGTATCATTATGATTAAGGAGATTTATATTAAAGTCTCCCTTAATAATGCATGTCTTATCAAAATATTTATCAGAGAGGAGATCATGAAGCAACCCAATAAACTCAGTAGGGTTAGAATGCGGGGGTCTATAAATTTCCCCCAGGATAAAGTTTGGAGTTATAACCTCTATAAAAATACACTCTATACATTCTGAGGTGATGCTGTATTCATATAACAATTGACAATTCAGAGTTTGTGAAACATAAAACCTACTCCACCACCTCTTTTACCAGTCCTGTTATTGGTAAGTAATTTAAAACGATTGATGAAGTATTGAGAAGCAGGCGACGTTTCCTTTAGCCAAGTTTCACTGAGGCCATCAATAACCATATGACTAAATTGTAACTCATTAACAAATAAAAGCAATTGGTCAAAATTTATATTCAAACTTCTAATATTGATATGCGAAACAAAGAGGTCTTTAGGGTTAGAATAAGAAAAGGTAACTATATCATTTTCCAAAAGATAATTAGAAGATACATTTTGCAGTGAAACATCATTGAAATCAAAATCCAGATTTAATTCCTGAGTTTCTGCATTTAAAAATGTAATAAAATCGGTGCTGTCGCCTTCTTCACAATCAGAACATGGTAAGGGAGAATTTGGTACAGCTAACTGATAATCACATACTTCGTTGTTCATAACAGGTAGTACATTTGCATTACTTTGTTCAGCCATATTTGGTGACAAACAAACACAAGTTACATAATGGGTTACCAGGAATGCATATTCGTAGATTTGATTTCCATCTGTCACTTTGAGACAATTTTCAAAAACAACATTCCAATAATAAGCAATGACAGAAGTACAGGCGTTTACGTGGGATAATATCCGAAGAGGTGGTAATGACAGGTGTGCATTGCACAGTGTGAAACTACGCAGTAAGGACAGGTATGCAATTTCAAGGGATGGGCATGGGCAATAGATAGTGGAATATGGGTTTGGGCTCACCATCACCCTGAAGAAGACGAACGTCATGGCTCAGGGCACAGACCATCCCCTAACCATCGTCATTGATTGATATGTGCTGGAGACTGTGGGAAACTTCACCTACCTTGGGTCCTCTATCTCAAGCTCGCACACACTGGAAACAGAAGTTAGCAGCAGAATCGCTAAGGCCGCAGCAGTTATGTCGAAACTGCACCACAGAGTCTGGAATAACTCCATTCTAACGGAAAAGACTAAGATGCGTGTCTACCAAGCTTGTGTGCTTAGCACCCTCCTCTACAGCAGCGAAGCATGGACCCCCTACGCAAGGCATGAGAAGAGACTCCACAGCTTCCACCTCAGATGCCTACGACGCATTCTCCACGTCCTTTGGCAGGACAAAATCCCAGACACGGAGATACTACAGCGAGCAGGCATGAAGAGCATGGTGGCCATCTTGAGGGAGAGACGTTTGCGCTGGCTCGGCCACGTGCGCAGGATGGATGCAGGTCGAATTCCAAAGGACATCCTGTATGGAGAACTCGCTGAGGGCACTCGACCAACTGGGCGCCCCCGCCTCCGCTTCAAAGACGTCTGCAAAAGAGACATGAAGCAGTGCAACATCGTCATCGACGTCTCCTCCAGGGAGAGCCTTGCTGAAGACCGGTCTTCCTGGCGCTTAGCTGTGAAATCTGGCGTAAAGGTGGCTGAGGATGCGAGAAATGCAGCTTTGGCTGAGAAGAGAAGAAGGCGGAAACAGAGAGAGTGCCTGCCACAACAACAATCAACATTCGTCTGCGAAAAAATGCAAGAGGGACTGCCACTCGAGGGTGGGACTGTTCAGCCACTCCCGCCGTTGCCGCTGACCTCCCATCTCTACGAAACTACATTGTACTCCATCGTCTCACGAAGACGGAAGGATGCCAACACGCATTTTAAGAAAGAACCAAATAACAAGGAACCGCTATAGACAGTTTGTTTCACTGTGACAAAGTGAGGTCCTTGACAGTCGTTCTATCTACGCGAGAGTTGATCGAGTATCAACGTTACGTAATAAGTAGCTGGAACAGCAGGTTCATGGATTTTTTTAGACGTTGCATGAATGACTAAGGATATGAAGCTTGTCTTACAAACAGTGTAAAGTTGATGAATTCCAAATGCCAGACTATACCAGAAGGTGTTATCGAATAGCTTACAAATCAAGACTACTTGCATTTTGTTGCTTACATTTACAGACATGTGGCTTTTGTGTAATAGTGAGCAGGAACAAATGAGACACAAAGTAAGACGGTAGTCGTTGATTGGTATACAGGAAATGCGTTGAGAAGTAAAAAATGATCGAAACATACTCAGGAAGGAAAATATATCCAAAATAATGAAGAAAAATAGGATTTGATCTGATTTCGAGCGTGTTAAAGCACATAAGATGGCAATCCAAAACAGACTCCAAATAGACATATCATGGACGGACTCCCGGAGTATCAACGGTCACACACCCTACCTCCCCCCCCCCCTCTCCCCGACCCAGTCAGATAGCTGAGACAAAGTTTTGTCCAGTTTGTAACTTGACTGAGTTAAAGTGAAATACAATCAATTTGTGTTACAAAACCTTGAAAGAAACTGATTTTGTCTCATATCAAAACAAGAGACATAGCAGGGTATCAGAGTCTGTGTGGGTGAAAAATATTCGTAATTTTAAAGACGTATAAACAGTCGTGATAGGTTTCATGATACCAGAGTGGCAGCCGAGAACGACACATGCAATATGGCGTTAAGACATTAACCTGTTCCGTTCGGGAACCTACTTGTCTGTGTATTAAGTCTATGGGGATTTCAGAATTCAGTATGGAACGGGTTAAGTAAAGATATTTACCATATGTCGTCAAAGCAATATATCTGGTACAAATACATAATTATGTGACTTTACGGAAGATTATATTATACTTAAGGGGAACACAAGAAGGATAGTGATCTCAAACATCAAGATTAATTTTCACCACAATAGACTTAAAATACCTGGTAGCAAAATAGACAAAAGATAAAAGGCAGGTTTGGTGTACAACAATTACATGAATCCTATAATGGCAGTCGAGTATAACATGTACGGCATGAGCCAAGCTATGAAATAACAACATTGCAATTATGTTTTGTTAACACTGATGGTGTTTTTGTTTTTACCAAAAAAAAAAATGTCTCCAAGATAATAGTGATAATAGTGAAAATAATAACGACAATCATAGAGGCCGAGACGGCAAAACATAACATCACTAATAGAATTGTATACATGAGTCAATTATACAGCTGTACAATCACGAACAAGCATACGAATAAGCACCTACAAACACGTATGACTAAACAACTGCGCACATACATGTACATATAGATATGAATATATACGCACATACACACTTGTAAATGTCCTCACACATGTACAGATACAAAAACACTTAAATTGGTTTTCTGCGGCACGGCTGTCAACTCGGTGAGTTGGGCATCACTGACGTTGCACCTTTTTGCAGGCTCTTACACGATCGCTTGCAGGAATTATTTTTTCAAAAATCGCGTACGGAGACAGTGTTTGCTTTCCACGTGTATAAATTGGTGAAAGGTTATATTTTTCTACTCTTCTAAATTATCAGTACAGTGAAAATTCTCAGGACTGCATCCCTTTAAATAGTCAATATGAATATGCAAATGGCAAAGTGAGCATGTTGTACCCTCACAACTTATCATATAGTTTGTACATAAAATCTTGAAATTTCCAGTTTTTTATTCAAACGCAATTATCCTCGAGGCTCAAATCCTCTTACATCTAATCACTATTCTGAAGTTATTAACCGGGAATAACACCATGATTCAAACTTCAATGACAGAAAATTGAATTCACGTCATTTTCTTGTACACGACCAATGGAAAATTGTGAGGTATGACATGGTTAGCTCACTCATTTGCGTATTCATAGTCACTGTACACACTTCAAAATTACATAACTTTCCTACTTTTTATCCAATTTCAGTCATTTTTTTACCATTGAACTCGATGACTTTACTCTTTTTTTTATCAGACAAATTATATTTGGACTGGATTTCCCTTTTAAACTTGGTTCAAGCGGTATTACAAAACCGAACCGTGGCAAATTTTGGATCACCTTTTGAGGTTACACTAGTCTGTGCCGCACCTCGATCTCTCAATTTGACACATCCATTCCGTAAAGGCTCGATCAATCTTGCAAGTTGTATCAGAGCATCTGCTCAACTGCATGTCCATCATGCAAACATATCATATACAGTATACGCTGAGTGTTTTTTGAACAACAAAGTTGAGCGCTTTTTGTGTATGTGTATTACAAACGCTATTTTCCCCGACAAGTCTGAAGGGGAAAAAAAGAAGTATTACCCACTCTCGTTGTTGTATCCTTCTGTCCTTATTATATAATTCGGAGTGGAGTATATTTGAAACGTCTCGGGTTTCTTGCCTCTATAGAATTTGCAGTTAACGTCGCTATCCCCATTTTTTCTTAAATGTTAGTATGGTCCTGAATTTTTCATTTAAAGCTATGATCACAATCCACAAAGTCGCTCTTCTCGGCCACCGTTCGGCAAGTTTTTAGCCATTTTCGGTTGGGCACCAACCGGTGACCGACTAGTAATGGACCACTAACCGACCGGGTACCACTGATTTAAATCTGATAGAGGCAGGGGAGGGATAGATGCAAGGAAACCACACCAACTTCTCCCCTTGAAAGAAGAAACATGTAGCTGGAGCTTCTATCTGACATTCTCAAGTTGATGGCGCACGCAGGAGAGGGCGTTGTTATGTATAGATATGATTATTTAGGCCTATTAAATGAAAACTTAACGAATGACAAAGGAAATGAGGAATGAATATATAAAATTATAAATTTTGAGAATAGCAAATATAGTGAAAATATCGTAGTAAGCAGAAATATTTTGAACATTTTTATCAAGGAATGAATACAGACTTTTGTTTTCTTTTCAGCTTGGGTTTTCCTCTCTTTTATTTGATTTCCTATTATTTTTTGTACAACTTAATTATCTGAGGTTTCACATAGCTTAGGTTCATAGTTCGCAATTCCAGTTTTATGTTTATTAATCAATAAGTTTCTATATAGCGAATATAGCAAATCAATATTCCCTATGCTCTTTACAATAATCCAATTCATTTCAATTTAATTTAATTTAATTCAATTCAATTCATATGATTTATTTCCAAGTAATGCTTACATGGGTACAAAATGTTTTAAGGAACTTTGCATCACATTAGTTTCAACAAACCATCTCTATCTTTCAACAAAATAGTATCTCTTACCATTTTATAATATTATTACAAAAGTGTATTTTGCAAATTACATGAACCATAACCAAAAATCGATTTAATCACAGAACAAACAACTGCTGTGAACTATGCATTATCAATCAATCAATCAAATTTGTTTCATTTTCCATTAAATAAACAGGGAAAATCATATACAATGCATTAACAGAACATATTTGTAATATTTTCGAAAATGTAAAGTGACAAAATACATGTGATTACGAGTAGCAACTTAAATTCACTTTTTTTAAGGTATTTACATTATGCATAATACAAAGATTGGAATGGAAATGGAGGGTCCCACTAAAATGCAAAGCTTGTAAGATATGGGACCCTCAGAAAATGCATAAGAGAACGAATAATAACTTAATGAAACTTCAAACATTATATGAAACAAACTCAAAGAAACCAATGTCAACTGACATGAAATCAAAGGAAAAAAAAAGGAAAAGAAGAAAAAGAAACTACAACACGCGCCATCGTGGACACAAGCAGACTGGATATCATGATGTAAGTGTAATGATAAGACGTCACGCACCCTGGATTGAAATTGTGAAGGATTGGGTGCATATACCAGTAACAAGGCAGAAGAGCGGATATACAAAAAGAGAGAGAGAGAATAGACACACTGTTTTACGGTGAAACAACAGTAACATCTGAGGAGGACTTTTGTTTGACAGATTATTTTTCTCTAATCAAAAGAAAATGATTGATATAATTGATTAATGCTTGTAAAATGATGACTTGATTGAGACAATAAAAACGAACGTAATTCTGTTGTATATCATGAAATTTCAATAGAAATGATTTTAATTTGTTCTTGAAAGAATCCAAAGTTTTAACTGTTACTACTCTGTCCTTAGAAAGTCAGTTCCACAATTTTGGCCCATCGTAGATGAAGGTGCTCACAACCAGCAAAGTTCTTAAAAAATGGTAAATTGATTTCATTCATTCATTAATATGCGTGACTTAAAAAAAAAATGACTATAAAGAATAAAACTACGGGACACCTGCAGATGTCCCACCGATCACCGGTGATTTCTTAAAAATCGACCGATGACCGGTAGGAGATCGTCCATTTGCCGATGGGTCATCACTCGAAGACTGCTTGATTTCTGCGTGGAGATTTCGCCAAGTTTTGACCTAACATGGACCAGTGACCGACTGGAAATTGACAGAGCTTCGCTCGGGCATCGCTGAGGTTTTACAACCCCCTCGACTTCCCCAAATGTTGTTGAGCGATGCCTATGAATTCTAGCGGTGACCGAGCGGGCTACCAAATCGGCCGCTTGCCGCCCTGAGCAAACAGCAAGCTTGAAGAAAAAAATATAAACACAGAGAACGTAGGCCTACGCAAAGTTTGATCATCGTAATTCAAAGTCTTCTTCTATCTGATGCCGCCAGAGGAATCAAACAGTCTTTTCAGCGTAATTGCATTTTACCTCATTTAACTTATCATTGTAGAACCACTTGCACCCGAGAACCTCATCGTCACTCAATTTGGAACTAGTAGCGTCACCGTAACGTGGGATGCACCTGGCTCGCCAAATGGAAGATTAATGGGTTACAAGCTTTCTTTCTCATATGTCACTAAAAATGAAGAACCAAAAACAGACATTGTTATCCTGCCCTGCTCAGCATCAGCTTGTCAACAGATGAATTTCACTCACGATTTCAAAGAAGACGTGTTCCCTTCAAATGGTACTGTTTACGTGGAGGTAAGAACGCGCGGATACGACATTGCAATGGTCTTAAACTTTGCTTCTGAAAATTGTTATTATTATTATTATTATTATTATTATTATTATTATTATTGTCATCATAATAATCATATTATTGTGTTTTTTTTCTTTTTGGCTAGTCTTCAGAATTTCCCGACGATGTATCGATCACATTTTGTTTTCTTCAGCCCAGATATGTAAAACATTTCACCGCAATTTTTCGTTTGGTACCAACGGAGGCTGAAAACCTTCATAGAGGGAGAGTAGGAACTGTACAAGTTTGTAGAACCTGTTTTAAGAAGGGGGAGCGGATATACAATATTTTAAGAATTTTTCAACCGTTCAGAGGTTTCACTACCGGCATCTGCATACCCAGGTCTTTAATATCTGTTTTATTTCCGTCAAGGTAAACATGTGTATTGTCAACTATAGTAATATCCAATTACTGGCCGTGTATTGTCAGCTGCTCATTGACACGTAGAAAATGAGGTGAATACACATTACTGTTTATTCACACACATCATTTTGAGACTATCGTTACTGAATAAATGACGAGGGTAGTAATTGCATTTAATGATTACTCTCAAATGTCTTTTAGTTAAGGGTAAAAATCCAGCAAACACTTTGATCATCACTCTGTAGGTACGAGCTGAAAACAAAGCTGGATTTGGAAATTTAAGTGCGACGACGATCATCGTAATTTCTTTCACAGGTAAGGGCTTGACACTCCAAACATAAAGAGAAAAATAAAAAATGACATTTTCTCGTCGTTGTATTACTTCTGTTGCGTTTAATGAGTCAACCCACTTTCTGCTGATAATGAAAACTTTGTGAAAACGCCATCTCCAAATAAAATTTTAGTAAGGAGTCTGTGAAAAAAAAGGTTTAAATAAGGAATTGATATGCTATTCTATGGTCTATCACATGGCTTGCATACTGCAACGATGTTCAAGGTATAAATTGCAATATCATTCAAACTTATCCGTTATCTGCTCATAGTCGGTAATTAAGATTTGATGAGCAAGGCATTAAAGTAAGCTGTTCAATACAGAAGCTGTCAAAGTTGCTCAAAAACGTCGGATAGGTCAGATAATTTTGATTGAGATTAAGTAATCGGCGTTGCCTAACATATCGGAATTTTCTTATATTTCTTGTAATTTCTTAATTTTGATAAAAGTACCGGTTTCACATCTTAAGTAAATTCTTCAAGCAATATCATGAATTAGGAAGCGAAATTTGTATATTGGTCTGTAGAAAAAGAAGTATGCGAATCGAATGAAAAGGATTTTGAAACCAATGTGGGCCTGAGAGATATCAAGAATGTTTTATTTCTTGAGTTTGGTTTGCCTAGTTTAATGAGCAAATATTAATCTTGCATCATGCATGTTTATATACTGTTATTTTTTGGATGAAGCTTAAAGGATTTTACTCATTCAAGCATTTCGTATCATAAATACGTTATTACCACACTTTGTCCAGCGATGCACTGTTCAAAATCCTAGGTATAGTCCACGTTTTGTACGAGATAATAATACAGGTCGAAATCGACACCCTAAAATGTATTTTCGCTCATATTTTCCTTGTTCGGTCACCTCCATGGCTTTACCTTAAGAATGCGATTCTTGCTTTAGCATTCAACTTGTAATTATGTAGGCCCCCTATTATCATTATTTTACTGTTTTTTACGTAATTTTGTATAAATTTTGTGTTGCTCTTAAGGAGGCCCTTGTAGGAAATATAGAAATATATAGAGAATAAATAAATTGAACAAATAAAATGATGTATAACAACGTAGTTGCTTATTAGTCATTATAATCTTGAAATCTCACAAGTTTGAAAGAGAGAAGTGAAGTATAAGAATACAAAGATATCGGGTGGAAACCCAAACTATACCAATGCACAATATGAATAAGTAAATGTATAACGTCTTCATAAAATACATTTCTTTATTTCTTTAAATATTCCCGTTTTTATTCGCATGTTTCAACGGAAGCAAGTCCAGATCATAATACGAGTGTATCATTGGTGGTATACCCGATCGTCATTCTGGTAATTATTGGAATGATAGTTTGTATCATGTAAGTAAAAGTTTTATTTTTTATTCACACAACCCTATACATGATAAACGGAGAGATTGAATCGGTGTGATTGCACGGATATCGGCCCTGGTCTCAGGGTGTGTTCCAGCGCTCATTTTTAAGCCTATACCTTACCCACGCTAAAGGAGCTTTTGAACACTTTCAAAGCGGTGTTATGGCAAGCCAAATCACATTTTAAAAAGATTTTCTGATATCACGAATTCCCTTTCATGATATCAAAAATTCGAATTTCTGATATCACATATTCATTTTTTTATATCACAAATACCCATTGGTTTATCAATAACAAAACCAATTTTTTATATCACGAAATCGAATTAGTGATATCACAAATTCAATTCGTGATATCACAAATTCAATTCGAGATATCACGAATTCACATTCTTGATATCAAGAAATACATTTCAGGGGCGGATCCAGGAATTCCGTAAAGAGGGGGCGTGTTTAACAAAATTAAAGGGGGGCGCACGCACCCCTCCCCCATTTTGTTCTTTTTATTTCTTTTGTTTCAACAAAAAATAAAGGGGGGCGTGCGCCGGTTGCGGTCCTCCCTGGATCCGCCCCTGCATTTTGTGGTATCACTGATTCCAATTTGTGATATCATTAATTTGCATGAATTTCATCACTTATCTTTCGCAAAGAAATCATTTGATTTCGAGCATTAGTTTTGCGCTAAAATTCAACAGTAAATTCTAGCGTTAGTTGAGCGCGGAAATACACAGGGAATTCGAGATTTAGTTCAGTGCAGAAAACCAACTGGAATTTGAGCGTTAGTTGAGCGCAGAAATACACACGGAATTCGAGCATTAGTTTTGCGCTGAAATGCAACTGTGAATTCGAGCGTTAGGTGAGCGCAGAAATACACAGGGAATTCGGCGAGCATTGCAGTTTTGCGCTGAAATCTGTGAATTCGAGCGTAAGTTGAGCGCAGAAATACACAGGGAATTCGAGCATTAGTTTAGCGCAGAAATTCTTATGGAATTTCAGGTGTTATCTTTACATAGTATATAACGATAGTTACAAAAAAAAAGATAAATGAAGAGTTTTGGCAACTCGTCTTCATTTGAAGTGATTAGGAATTGGTTTTAAAAGAATCGATAAAAATAAATCGTTTAGCAACATATCTAAATTGCCATTATTGATATGTTGTCAATTATTTCAAAGTCACATATTATCATTAATATATTCTTATTTTTCTCCATTTCTCGCCACTGATTTGGCAGAGACTGGTTGACTTACAATTTTTGTTTGCGTTTCACTTTACTCTGTCACGTGAAAGATACTCTCTCCCGACCTCCCCCTGTTACTCCTCCAAGTTAATAAGAGAAATTTCTCATTGCGCAGATTAACAAAATTGAAGTCCTTCGTACCACTGCTTTTTTCTTACTACAAAGTCTAACTGTTTGTTTGCCATACATACTGCTGCATAAACTCCTCAGAAGATCGATCTGGATATCTTCACTCTTCCTGCTCTGATCTGAAGACTTTTGGGCTTGTGCATTCCAGTTTTGTTCTCCCCGGTTTTGGTTCTTGAATAAACTTGCCTATGATAGATTACCCTTTAAATTATTTTACAAAATCATAAACATATTGGGGCAGGCAAACTGTACACCCAACACTATTGGTCTTAATGGATACACCCCTTTGTTCTGGAGGAGTGATTTTTGAGTAGTGAGAAAATGTCTTTAGGAGAAACACGTTGCTTTATGTGACCACCAGCCGACACCAGTGATGGACATTTGGCAGGGTTACGACTCCCTCTCCGCACCCTGCATGAGTCACAGTCTCTCTATCTTATTCTCCGCTGTTGACATACACAGACCAGAGGGGTGATTGCCCTCGGTCGGTCCTCCGCAATACAAACACGTGGTATGCTTTTATAACACACATTCACATACAACCACACATAATTATCATCGATTTGGTGGAAGAGTCTTACTGTAAGGGGGATTACCACATGAAAAATGTATCATAATTAACAATAATGTAGTAATAGATGACAATTTGAGGACCAAAACGATGAATTAAATGCAGGCCCTAAGTGAATATAGTATCATTGAATTCATGATAATAACGTGTTGCAAAACAATTGATTAGTATCTATAATTCATCGAATATACCTTGATGATCATTTAGGGAATGATGGATGTGTAAATCTCTCATATATAGTTATTTGTATTTTGAACATTGTTCTAAAAAAAGTTAGCAGTAGTATACATTCCATCTGAATATGAGCTCAAAACTAATGTTCCAATTCCCTGTGTATTTCTGCGCTAAAAAAAAAAAACAAAAAAAAAAACAAAAACGCTCGAATTCACAGTTGAATTCCAGCGCAAAACTAACGCTCGAATTCACAGGTGAATTTTAGCGCAAAACTAACGCTCGAATTCACAGGTGAATTTTAGTGCAAAACTAACGCTCGAATTCACTTTGTATTTCTGCGCTAAACTAATGCTCGAATTCACAGCGATTTTCTGCACTGAACTGACGCTCGAACTCCCTGTGTATTTCAGCGCTCAACTAACGCTCGAATTCACAGTTGAATTTCAGCGCAAAACTAACGCTCGAATTCACTTTGTATTTCTGCGCTAAACTGATGCTCGAATTCACAGGGATTTACTACACTGAACTAACGCTCGAATTCCCTGTGTATTTCTGCGCTCAACTAACGCTCGAATTCCCAGTTGAATTTCAGCGCAAAACTAACGCTCGAATTCCCTGTAAATTACTGATATCACATATTCGAATTTTGTGATGTCAATAATTCAATTTGTGATACCACAAAATGGAATTTGTGATATCAGAAATTCGCATTTTTGATATCACAAATAAGAATTCTTGATATCACAAATTCAAATTAGTGATATCACAAATTTATTTCGAAACATCACAAATTCGAATTTGTTATATCAAAAATTAATTTTGTGATATCACGAATTACCATTGGTTTTTCACGTGAAACCTATTATTTATATCAAGAATTCGAATTTCTGATATCACAAATTCATTCAGTGATATCACAAATTGAATTTTTGATATCACATATTCGAATTTCTGATATCACAAATTGAATTTGTGATATCAAGAATGGATTTTGTGATATCACAAATTCGATTTCTTGATATCACAAATTAAGTTCATGTGCTACACTTACGGGAATTTGTGATATCACAAATTTAATTCTTGATATCACAAATTGAATTCTTGATATCAAAAATTTGATTTTTTGATATCACAAAATGGAATTCGTGATATCAGAAATTAACTTTAGATGTACACTCTTATTTCTGCCGAGTCAAAATTTCAACTCTGGATCCGAGTTAAAAAATTTTCACTCCGATCCGTGTAAATTTAACACCAACCGTGTACTTCTGACTCAAATCCGAGTTATCATTTTGGTTATCGGACTTTTTACACCTGCGCAGAGTCACTTAAGAAATACCCAGCGCGGTGTACATGACATACGCGCGCTACAATTGGACAAAACATGTCATGTGTCCTATGTGACGTAGTACCCCCGCGAAAAAAAAGCGTCATTTCTCGACGATACGCCACGGCCGCGAGATGTCTTTTTTTTTTTTTTTGTCTTCAAGATGGACAATTTTGTGTGCACTTTTCTAGATGAATGCGGAATGGAGGAATACATAGGAGTTTTCATTGGTGAGTACCCACCTCATTCACAACACTAATATTGATAATTGCCTGAAACATGGTATAAACAGTCAGTTTTATTTAGGGCAAAATGAACTATAGGTAGCTTGAATTAGCAATCAAGATCGTATGTGTATTTTATGCATGTACAGTGGAGGTATAGCTAGGTAGGTTAACATCTATTGTAGATTGGTTCTAACGTATAGCATATAGCCCAGGGCTACGTACAAAAGGTACGAGCTACCGTACGGCCGCCTACGGCTACGCCATTACCAGTCAATGTGTCCGTGTCGAAAGTTCATTTTGCCCTATAAAATAAACTGACTGTTCAGACCATGTTTCAGGCAATTATTTACATGAGTGTTGTGAATGAGGTGGGTACTCACCGATGAAAACTCCTTTGTGTTTCTCCATTCCGCATTCCTCTAGAAAAGTGCACACCAAATCCGAGTCATTACTACACCAAATTGGGTTACTTACAATGCGGGAAACGACACCGTATCAGAGTGAAATTGTGATCTTTCCGAGTCAAATTTGACACTTTCCGAGTTAATTTGACGCCACAGAAATGACTCGGAAAGTGACTCGGAATCCGAGTGAATCATTTGACTCGGAAGTCCGAGTAGCTTTCACTTGGAAGGAGTTGACTCCCAGCTGGCGCCATTTCCGAGTCACATTTCACATTTTCCGAGTTATTTTTGACGCCGCAGAAATAAGAGTGTAAAAAAAGGGCTTGCCATACGGCCTTAACTTTACTACACCCACATACTGATCTCTGTTTTCTTCTTATCATAATTTTAGATTAAAGGGGATTTCTGTTATTTGTTCTTCTGTTGTCCTGTCGTATGGTTCCGTCAGATTAAACGCTTATTTTGCTCGTTTTGTTTTCTTAAGCGGAATAATCTATCGAAGACGAAAGCAGAAGCAGTCGAAGCATACCTCTGATGAATCGACGAGCAACAGCAGGTGAGGTTTTCTTGGTTGAGTGTGATTTCCTATATTGAAAGCAACGTGTCTTGTGCCATTACGTTTCGTTGTTTGTTTGTTTGTTTATGTCACCTTTACCGCCTTTTCTACGTTTTATTTACAGAGGACAAACATCTGAGTTTGCGATGTATGGAGTTAAGTCGGGTAAGTATGAAGCACAAGTCCTAACGTAACATTCAATATCAACATAAAAAAACAACAACTGAGGGTAGAACAGCAACTGTAGAGTATGACTTTCTAATATTGCTGTTAGAGATACAAGGATTGAATATCCTGTCCATTTTGTATGTGAGCAATTTAGTTACGATGTGATTTGCAATGGTACGAGTACATGGTACGTTGACTTCATATTTTTTTCCATATGCATCAACGGTTAATGGAGTGCAAGATGAATGAGGGAAATATCTATTATGTTTGGAATATCTCTGAAGACGAAAAACTTCAGCCTGCTTGTTTTGCGGCATCAAGTGCAAATGAAAGCAATGACAACGAAGATGTCGACAGTCGACTCAGTTATGACGAGATCAACCAAGAGGCACTGATCTATGAGAACGTCCAGCAAGATATATTACTACGGCCAGCGATTCCTACAGACCGGCTGGCGGAGTACATGACGGGCATTAACTCAAGAGGGGCCACTGGATTTCAGGACGAATTTGAGGTAAAGTGAGGGACATTCACTCTTCAGAGTACTTGCCTAACCTCTTTCCAATTTGCATTAAGAGAAATCTATTCTGAGTATGACACTTTGAGCTTAATATTGCGGAAGATTAAACAGGACAATTGGCATAATGATAATAAGTGATTGTGAGAAGAAACGTATGTTGTGTTTTTGTATACTGTATAATACGATATTGGCGACTATAAGAGTGACGTGAAAAAAGTAAAAAGGGTATTTTTACTCTTACTATAGGTATTTTTTAGGCAACTGCATTATAGTCAAGAAGGTGTTTTGTCTGTTTTTTAGTTCACCCGCGACAATTGTACGTTATCAATTATGATTTTTTTAAGATGATAATGCAGCTCCCCTCCCCCAACACAAAATTATGGATATGAAAGGAAAAAGGGCAGAGAAAAGAAGCACATATAACTTGCTCCTATCGGAGGTGTGCAACTCTATAAAATGGATAGCCTAATCTTCATGATCTAAATGATTAAAAGAAAGCACACAAGTCTTTATTCAGAAAAGAGGTTTTAAGGATATTTTTAAGGGTCTATTCAAGTAATTAATCCCATCGAGCTGCCCTCTGTTTATTGAATGGGACAAAAGACAGGATATAATCTTTATATCAGCCACAATAAAGGGAATATCAGACGAGGCTGAAATGTGATTTTCATAGTCATTGAGCACAGTGAGCACATTCTATAATGGATGAAAATAACTCTAAACACAGTAGCACGATCTTTCAAAAAGTTATCAGCCTTGAAAATGAATGTGTGAAGGGTTATTAAGAAATGGAAAGAGGCCTATGAAACTTACCTAAATACCCTATCCTACAAATAATCAAAATCTATGTAAAAAAGAATTACACTTTCAGAAAAAAAATATCAAAACCCGAGAATTGACTATTAGCAAATCAATCCATTTCACCTAGACTATAACGAGTTTGTTGGGTTTTGTGATGCACGTATAGAGCACGATGCACTGATGATGTAAATCCCAACAAAAGAAGAAAATGACAAAAGGCTACAGATTGCTCTGTCACTCCTTACTTTTTTGCCGAAAAGAAAAGATGAAAATGCTATTTTTACTCTAACATTTCATAATCTAATAGAAGTTAAAATCTGGAGCTAGAAACCCACTTTCTATACAAGTTCCGTAACCATCCGATTACCATACTATAGCTACTTTGATTTTATGTGCATCATTCTAATGGAACTGCCTTTTGGCAATGAGCTTGGAATTAAGTGTTTTTTTTTTTTGTTTCGTTCACTGATTTCTTTTTATTACAGTAGGCATTGCTTCAGTCGAAGCAATTAGATACTTACTAAACGGTTTCTAAATTTATTGTTTTTAATTTTGAAAGCTTAAGTCGACTCAATGAGACCATGTTACTTCTACCGGAGGGAAGGAGTTTCGAGAGATTAGAGTCGTAACTGTCTTATTCTCTTTGATTCCATGCTCAAAGCCGCATGATTTTGGTTTCATTCCCATTTCAGTCGCATCAATTGCATATCAAAAATCCCTGTCCTATGCGTGTCGATTCATGCAAGATTTGTCAGTGATGTAGAAACCATTAGCACGATTAGTCTTTGTTAGTCGTCTATTTTATACCGAAGTGAATTTACACTGGCATCACAGTTTGCATGGTAAAAACACCTATGCAAACAAACACCCACACACAATATGCTTACACACAATGTCTGTAACGCATATGTATACACACATAAATTAGTGTGTGTGAAATAACTATAAGCACGTACTATTCTTGTATGCATTGTTTGAGTGCTGTTGAAAATTGTAAAACAAAATACACGATGAACATATATATACAATTAGATATGTAATCCTCGCGGCACTTAAAAATTCTTACCTTCTATTGATGATGACTTCTGTTTTAAAATTCGTCAATCAGATTTTTCAGTTAGAAGTGACGTATCCGACCGATGTGGCTAACAAGAAGGAAAACCAAAAGAAGAACCGCTTCCTAAACGTCTTGCCATGTAAGTTGGATACGTTTGTCTTCCCCTAATCATTTAGTTGACAGATAAAACAAGAATATGAACATAAACAAAAGAAAAAGCGAGAAAATAGTTGAGCAGAGGCCGTCATCAAACTCAAGCTTCAGCTTCAGCCAGGGGATGGTTAGTAACTGATCAGTGGGAATCGGTGGGAATGCTGGGGATGATTGCTCCAATCCTCGTGGGATTCATTTTAAAGTACGTTAGGTATCTATTGTTGTGTGAAAATTATTTGCTTCAGAATGGTCTCATATTCAAGTAATGTGCAGTTTAATGTTTCCAGCTAAAGCCCCTGTTCCACTATGCCGTTCTGGCTACGATTTGACAATTTTCTCAGATCGGGAAGGATCGGGTAAAACCTGAGCCGATCTTGACACAGTACGATGTTAGAACGCTCTAAGTACGCTGCGGTTACGACTATATACCACGTGCTTTCTACGCTCTTACTACGATGATCGAGAATGAGGCATTACGATCTCTGCCGCTGTAGCTACGCTTTAGAAAGATGTAGCTATACGCTGTCAGTGCGATGTTGCCGATGTTATCCGATTGATGCACGCTGTATCTACGCTCTGAACGATCTATACGATCTTATCACGCTGTCACCCCGTTCAGAGAGCTGAAAAGTGCCCGATGTGCCCCGATGTACCCCGATTCGACTGTCAATCTGCAGTCAGTCAACTTATTAGCATGCAGAACCCAAGAAATATACTGTGGACCTCGAAGAGGCTCCTCAACTCCCGGTTCTTTTGCAGCAATGCATTGTTTTAAACAAAGACGTGCTGATTTTTCCAAGGCTTTTCTCGATGTCGTTGCTTTTCAGGGGCGTCACCAGCTTTTTTTCAAGGGGGGTGCGTTTTGACAGTAAATGTAAACCGTGAGATTTTTTTCTTCAATTGATATATTCGCTTCTGTGTCATCATGTACATTTACACATACTCTATATATTGTACATAAACATGTGATTGTATATATACACACACGAATCTTTCGCTATGAAGGACTATACGGGGGTACATTATGTGACGGTGTGAGATCCTCGGCGATGATCCATTCCGCTCCTTCAGTGCGGAGGGTGTGGGAGGGGGATATATACCCCCTCCCACGGTAGGAACTTTTTGTAAAAACAAGGGTGTAAAAGTCGCGTTTACAGAGCATAGTGAAAATAAAAATACTATGAAGGACTATTACGGAGGTACATTATGTGACGGTGTGAGATCCTCGGCGAGGGAGCGAAGCAACCGAGCGGGAGAGGGTGTAGGAGGGGTATACCCCTCCCACGGGAAGGACTTTTTTGTAAAAAGAAAAAAAAGAATTGCATAACAATTAAATGGGAGCGAGCGGAGCGAGCGAGCTTGAAAATTTTGATATTTTACAATCCCAAACTGCGGTTTGTAGCTATATTTTTTCGCTTTGGAAATGAAGGGGGCGCACCGGGCCCACCTGCTTACAATTACTCGCAGCAACACGAGGATAACGGCATAACGATTAAATGCGAGCAAGCTGAGCGAGAGAGATTGAAAAATTTGACATTTTACAGTCCCAAAACTGCCGTTTTTAGCTCTATCTTTTCGCTTTGGAGATTAAAGGAGGAGGGGGGTGGCGCACCGGGCGCAACTGCTCGCAATTACTGGCAGCAACGTCAGGAGAATGGCACAACGATTAAATGCGAGCGAGCGAAGCGAGCGAGCTCGAAAATTTTGGCATTTCACGGTTTAAAAATTGCCGTTTTTAGCTACATTTTTTTGCTTTGAAATTTTAATGGGGGGGGGGGGCGCCCCGGGCGCAACTGTTGGCAGTTACTGGCAGTAACATCAGGAGAATGGCAAAGCGATTAAATGCGAGCGAGCTTGAAAATGTTGACATTTTACATTGAAAAAAATACCCGGGTTTGTAGCTAGATTTTTTCGCTTTGGAAATTAAGCAGGGCGCACCGGGCGCAACTGCTGGCAATTACTGGCAACAACATCAGGAGAATGGGATAAAGATTCAAATACGAGCGAGCGGAGTGAGCGACCTTGAAAAATTTGACATTTTACAGTCAAAAAAAAAAAAACTTCCGTTTGTAGCTATATTTCTTCGCTTTGGAAATTAAGGGGGGCGCACAGGGCGCAACTGCTGGCAATTACTGGCAGCAACATCAGGAGAATGGCATAACGATTATATCGTCTGTATCACTTCAGTCAATCAATTTTCCTTACAACGTTTTTGTTACCCCAAGGTTCCGCAACTATGTTTGTTTTTTTTCAATTCACTTTGCTTTGATTATGCAACCTTATTCTATGTTACCAAAGAAAGTGAAATGTTTATGTTCTTTTCGAAAAATGAAATAAAGTTTGAATTGAATTGAATTGATTAAAATGCGAGCGAGCGGAGCGAGCGAGCTTGAAAATTTTGACATTTTACAGTCTAAAAACTGCCGTTTGTAGCTATTCCTCTTCGCTTTGGAAATTAAGGAGGGGTGGCGCACCGGGCGCAACTGCTGGCAATTAATATTGGCAGCAACATCAGGAGAATGGCATAGCGTTAAAATGCGAGCGAGCGGAGAGAGCGAGCGTGAAAATTTTGACATTTTACAGTCCAAGAACTGCCGTTTGTAGTTTTTTTTCGCTTTGGAAATTAAGGGGGGCGGTGTGCCGCTGGTAGTCAAGGATGTCGGTTTATGTTCATGATTGGGGGAGGTATAACCAGCGAGGGGGCGTCGAAGTGACCAAGCGGGGGAAGGATGTCCAAAATCTGCACTTTAGAGCATCCCATAATTGTTTGCGTTTGTGTGTGTGTGTTTTATACATGGAAAAGTTGGGAAATAGCCCAGGTCAAGTCTTATTATTGGCAATGCAAGGCATTTTTGTATAGACTATAGTATGTAAAGCAACACTCAGTGATCTAGCTTTGATATAACAAAGTGTAAGGTACAGAGGTGTACATTCTACATCACATTGCCCAACATTGCAGCGATTCTTTGCCGTTCGGATGTTCTGAGTACACTGCTCCATCCTGCTTATCATTCAGAATGCCAACCAGGAATCACGCTGAATCACAATCATTTTTTCGGCTCCGGGCTTTTTGAACAATGTTTCACACTATTGATGCCTCTTTAATTATGGTTAAAAGAAATCTTAGAGAAAAAAAAAAGATAATTTCTTGCTCACCCTTTCATGTCAATTTCAAAAGCAGTTTACCAACCCTTGAATTACCATTTTGATTTTTTTTTTTTTAACCAGCGGATTGGGGGGGAGGGGGTACGTGCCCCCCCCCCCCAGCTACGCCACTGATTGGAGACCTATAACGGGGGAGGGTGTGGGCAGGTTATCTCCCTCCCATGCGACGGAGCTTTTGTATTTTCTGAATTGATAATCCGTTGCCCAATGAATGAAATATACCTTACGTATACAGTACGGGCGATAGTAAACACGTGATGTATGTAAAGCATCAGTGCTGCCACAGCCGGGGTGCGATTGTTTTTGTTGTTTTTTTTTTTGTTTGTTTGTTTGTTTTTTGTTTTGTTTTTGTTTTGTTTTGTTTTTGTTTTGTTTTGTTTTTTTCCTCCTGATGCAAAAAAAAGAAGAAAAATAAAAAAAAAGAACAATTATTTAGCGTCCGGCGTTGAGGCCGCTCGCAGACTGAAGCGTTTTTTTTTTGTTGTTGTTGTTTTTTTTTTGTTTTTGTTTTTTGTTTTTTAGGTTCTGAAGGGGGGTGCGTTCGCACCCAGCGCACCCTCCCCCCCCCCCCCCCCTGGTGACGCCCATGCTTTTATAGTCCGTCTTCCTCCAGTTGTAGATGATTTCATATTCATCAAAATTTTGCTATGTCCTTTTCCTCCTCTTTAAGCATCACTTGCAGTCTCTCTTTCTTCGCCTTTTGGGTAGCTGCTTTAAATTGCTGCTTTCTTCTCTTCTTTCTCTTCATCTCTTCTCCTTCTTCGAAAATTTGAGCTCCTTCTTCTTCATGTTCTACCCTGACAGGTGCAGCGACAATGCCATCCTCCTCCTCAAAAGTTCTGCCTCTCGATCTCCTTGATCTTCTACTGGCAGACATTTTAGTTTTCTTCTCATTCTTGTGCCGATGTTACTTCGCTCAGAAAGACGTTGTTACGCTCATCCCGCTGCGTTTACGCTGTCACTACGCTCTCCCCGCTGCGATTACGTTGTCACTACGCTCTCCCCGCTTGCTTTACGATTAAAATTAGGTCAATTTTGATCGGGGAGATCGGGAAGAAATTTTGAACAGGTTCAAAATTTCTTCCCGACCTGAAAAAATGCCCGCTCCAACCCCGACCTCCACATGCTGCTGCTACGATGCTTCCGATCCTCGTACGCTTTTGCCGCTCTCTCCCGATCTGCTATAGATCGGAACAGATCGGGGTCCAGATCGTGATAGTGGAACGGGGGCTTTAGCATGCCTGTATAGTGACGGGGCGATTAAACTGCACATTACTCATTACTTGAATATGAGACCATTCTGAAGCAAATAATTTTCACACAACAATAGATATATGATGTACTCTTAAATGAATCCCACAAAGATTGGAACAATCATCCCCCAGCATTCCTACTGATTCCCACTGATCAGTTACTAGCTATCCCTTTTAAGCTGACGGTTTCCTGCAATATATTTGAATTAACTCGACAGAATAATCAGTGATTTTCCATTTGTTTTTGTATGATTATTATTCAACTGTACAATATTTCATTATTGGTTCATTATGACTGTATTTCTTTTCATCTTGTGTTTGATATAAAATATTTTAGTGCTGGAAAATAGTTTGTACTGTTGTATATAATTTGTGAAAAATTCAGAAATAAATCAAATCAAATCAAATCAAAACTGTTAATGCCAGCCTCCTGGTTTTTTGTCGAATGGTTACCATATTTTCAGACAACAGCTGATTTAATCTAGATACTGATGCAAACAAAATGCTAAGAACTATTACGGTTACGGTACATATTGCAAGCAAAGTTGCGCAGTTCAGCGTAACCAGCGCTATTTTGAACTTTATAAATTCCTCCACACAGCTGTTGCATTTTTGACTTTCCTTTCGTAACACTTTGTTCACAGTAATGTTGTGCAATTGCAATCAACAACCAAACACCTCATTGTGACTATATATAAACTGATTAGAACACACGCACTCACACACAAATATCATATATATATATATATATATATATATATATGTGTGTGTGTGTGTGTGTGTGTGACCCTGCACCTCAAAACAAACAAAAAGTCGCCAGACATGAATTTTTAGTTAAGACCATATTCTGCAAGAGCAGACTTTAAGCTTAAAAATGATGTATAACTCAAATCAAATGGACTCTCCTAACCTTTCTAAATATTGGAAAGAAAGCACAAACTCAGGAAAAGTGTGAACTGAGAAAAGAGGCTCTGGAGTACAGTGTCTATTTAAGCGCTTAATCTTTACCAAACCGTGCTGGCTGTGCGATGAATGGGACAAAAAACAGGAAGTAAACCACCGGAGTAACAACAATGAAGGAATTATCAGATTACTCTGAAATTAAGCATGCCTCATTAACACATTCTGTCCATAATTAATGCCAACTTTCAAAGCAGTAGCACTATCCTTTCAAAAGTTATTAGAGTTGAAAGTGAAGAGTGTGGACAAGGTTTTTCAGAAATGAAAAAGGGATTCTAAAGACACACCTAATCACACTATTCTACCAAAAATGTTCGAGATAAACTGCTTTAAAAAACACACTTTCCTGCCCGTTTTATGATACCAAATTTTAGCATATTGTAAAAGAAGACCCGCTCTCTCAGAAAATATGAAAAAGTCAAGTTCGGCTAGGTTGACCCATTTCACTTATTTTCAGTCCTCGCGCAAAATCAGTGTGTGCGACTTTATGTTCGTTTTGAGGTGCACGGTCACATATATATGATATATATATATATATATATATATATACACATATATATTTACATATATTTATATATATAATTACAGTGTGAATATAACTTTCAATGTCATGCTGATAATGGAGTTAGTATGTGACATAATTTATACATTCATGTCTTGTACAGATGACCATTCTCGGGTAAAGTTGAACTTGCGTGGGAGAGATCCAAATTCTGGTTACATCAATGCATCGTGGATACACGTAAGCAAGAAGCGGTCTTTTTAAATTCATGCATTCTTTGGATACCCCACCCCCTCCCCCCCCCCCAAAAAAAAAAAAAAAAAAAAAAATATATATATATATATATATATATATTGTTTTCTGGTGAGTTTTCCCTTTCTTTGTTTCAATATGCTATATATCACAAAAATGAAAAAAGCTTCATCGCTTCAGCGATCCCTCGCATTTATTCCAAAGTTGATTTACATCCTATTGGGTTTATGTCAGGTTAATGTATGTATTTTTTGTTACAAATGGGCATGTCATTTTGTACCTTTGGGAACCCCCTGGAGGACATTGTCGAGGGGATGGGGAAGGGAAAGACAGACAACAACCCAAAATCAAGGAATCTTGAAAAACTGAAACGAAAAGCTGAGTTTGTGCTATGAGTTTGTTACATCAGTGGCTGTGGTTTCAGGTTTGTCCAAGGGATAGGCGGGGCCGGGGAGGGGATCACGTTAGAACCCAATTTTCACATTAAAGGCATGGTCAGATTTTTAACAAACTTGAGTTATCGCTATAGAATAACAGAATAATGTGCAGATGTGCACCATTCCCCCAAAACCAGAAGTGAAAAACAAAGTTAGTGCTTTGAGTAAGAATATTGGTGACTACAGTAGGAAGTCAGGGGGTTGTGGGGCGGGGGGGGGGGGCTGGGGCAAGCTAGGATATAATTTTCATATTTATTTATATTCTCAACTTGGCAAGCATTATCTCTCGTGTCGCAATATACGTATATTTCATTCAAGTACTCTGGAACCCCCTTTAAAAAAAATTGTCTAAAACCAGAAATGAAGTTATTAAAATTAAGTTAATACATGGATGTGCTTTTTAGTATGTATTTGTGACACATCCAGGGGACGGGCGGGGAGCGAATTGGGTGTCTGTTATATATATGTATATCGTCGCTGGGGCGACAAGAACTCGTATCTCAAAAATGTCAAATGTTCAGGAGAGCCAAAAAAACATGGCGGCCAAAGCACTATACTGAATGGGATAGCCGTTCCTTTGATATGCCGTGGTGGCTTCATTTTTGGGGTAAGACAGCTGGGATTTGGACAGGACATCACTTAACCGATTATTTGACCACTAATGCAAAAAAAAAGTCATTTTCACAAAAATTTGACATACAAGGTCTTGTCACCCCAGCGACGATATGTGTATATACATGTTGCGAATTCACGTATTGGCTCCAATATAGCGAAGAATCAAGAAATAAACTAGTAATGCATTATTTCGCCAATAAGAATGAGTTTATTGAACAACTCAAATTTTCGGTGGCCTCCACCTTCTTCAGGAGTCTCGACGGGGAATGTCAATACCAAAACATAAATTGAACATGAAGAGCGCGCACTCATATACACAGAATTGGTTGCTATGAGAGTGCGTACCCTTTACAATGATGTTGCCATGTAGACGCAATATAGTCAAGGTACCCCACGCATAAGGAGGAGGACATTGACATGTTTATTACGTAACAATGGTGTTCAATTACTTTGTATTATCACGTTATGATATCGACATAGTACTCATCAACGTACCATATGTTACAAAATTAGGTTAAAGAGCGCTCCAACAATTAAATTGTTTCATGACTTAAAATACAAAAATCATCGGTAGGAAGAAGGCAGTATAATAATTCCTGTTAAGAAACAGATGAAATCATCAATTACAAAAGCCACAGTTTGGTGTCTCGCTGAAATCTAAACAGATTTGAACATGCAAGTGTGAAATTGATTGACTCATACAACTGAGTGATAGGATGACAGTGTGAATCCATCTACAGAAAATAATACGAAATAAGAGTAAATTGATTATTAAGATGGAGACATGAAATCATAATATTCGCTATAATTAATCATAATCTCAGACAGAATAACCAACTAATTTCTCTATCACAACACCAGTGGTAGTGAAACAGTTATTAATTAGAAAGATATTTTGAAAAAAAATATCTTATAATCCTCATCATGACTTATTCCTCTCTTTAACGGAAGAATGAGTAACCGTTTAGAATGGATAAATCCCTGTTCAACCCTTCACCTTGAAAGCTCTTACTCTTCACGATTACTCGTAACTCGGCGAGTTTTCTTTCCTCTGCTGATGTGTAATCTCCCCCGAAAATGCACACTCTGACATCCTTCAATGAGTGGCCGGGGAGGTTGAAGTGTTTGGCAACGGGAAGGTCGTTCCGATTTTTCAGGATGGACGATTTGTGATTATTAAAGCGCATCCGGAATTTGGTGCTGGTCTCACCGATATAGATAGCGTGAGGGCATTGTGCACACATCAGACAATACAGTACATTACTGGAATCGCAGGTAAGTCTCTGTGGACGGAGGGTGACATTGTTGGAGATTTTCACCCTAGTGTCAGTAATAAGGTGTTTACAAATTTGGCACCTAGGCTTAGCACATGGTGTGTTACCACTCGGTGGTAAAGGTGTTGGGAGTTTGGTACTTACAAGCAATTTTCTGAGATTTGGGGGCTGACGCTGGGCGTGCAGAGGTTGATCTCCAACAAGTTTCCCTAACTCAGGGTCGAGTGCCAGTATAGGCCATTCTTGTCTGACTTGTTTCACGAAAGATGTGGTAGCAGGGTGGTAAGTGGTCACGAATGGAAGGCGTGCCTTGTTTTCCTCCAAATTAGTTTTGTTGAGGAGAACTCTTTGGGATTTCCTTTTACTGTACGAATTGCATTCCTGATCATTTTTGGAGGATATCCTCGTTTGAGGAATTGTCTACCTAGTGTAAGGACCTCTCTGTCAAACATATCCTCGTCCGAGATGATTCGGCGGAAGCGAAGCATCTGACTATAAACAATCGATTGTTTGATAAGGTGTGGGTGAAATGAGTCAAATCTCAAATATGAGAAAGAGTCGGTGGGTTTACGGTACACGGATGTTTGTAGCGTTTGGTTGTCCTGGTCTATCGACACCAATACGTCCAGGAAATGGACCTTCTCTTGTGAGCTTTCCATTGTGAATTTGATGCTTTGATTGCATGAATTGAATGCCTGGTGGAAAGCAGCGAGTTCTTCAACAGAGTGATCCCAAATTATAAATATGTCATCAATGTAACGAACATATACCGTAGGTTTCTGAGGATAGCTTGACAGAAATTCCTCCTCCAGGGTAGCCATGAAAATGTTGGCGTACGCCGGTGCCATCTT
Organism: Diadema setosum; assembly: GCF_964275005.1. NCBI lineage: Eukaryota > Metazoa > Echinodermata > Echinoidea > Diadematoida > Diadematidae > Diadema > Diadema setosum. The sequence goes on from NC_092697.1 coordinate 23,641,005, forward strand.
AGTTCCCATGGCAGTGCCCTCTCATAGCAACCAATTCTGTGTATATGAGTGCGCGCTCTTCATGTTCACCTTATGTTTTGGTATTGACATTCCCCGTCGAGACTCCTGAAGAAGGTGGAGGCCACCGAAAATTTGAGTTGTTCAATAAACTCATTCTTATTGGCGAAATAATGCATTACTAGTTTATTTCTTGATTCTTCGCTATATTGGAGCCAATACGTGAATTCGAGACATGTTTGGACCTAGACTAAATGCAGCATCTCTTCACGCCCGACGCGCTTGTGAACGTACCTACACCAAACTCGCTAAAACTAGATCTGATATCTTCTTCCTTTCACGAACTAAAAAACTTGATCTTATCCTGAAGGGATTTCGCATTAAGAATCCTGTAAGTTCAACCCTCAACACTCGAAAGGCGGAAAACATCTGCAAGAGGACGTCTGAGCGATTAAGGAACGAAACACTGAACGAATCTTATCGCAGACAAAAGAGCTTGGATAACGAACTTCACCGAGCTAAGGAAGGCCTTGCACTCCGCCTTCAAGAATCGAATGCTGACGGCAATTATGGTACGATCCTCCAGCACCTGGAACGCCATTATGACAAAATGGTGAAACACTTCATGTGGCAGAAGTCACAAGAACTTGACCATCTAATCCAGCAATCCCCGTTACTTCGAGAAGAACCTTCCCGAGACGAACGCAACTCTGCTGAAATGGTTATCAATCTGTCGTCCTACGAGCTGATACAGGAAGAGAAGGAGACTCTACAACTTGGCCTGTCGTACTGCCCACCTCAACCCCTTGATGGCATTCGGCTATGTCAAGACACGGCAGATTTCAACCGACGAATCAAGCTGCGAGAGTTCTTCTCCGACAACGACAACAACGCTGACAAGCAGCCGAACAAGCTACACAAACCATCTACAGCCAAAGTTAAGTGGACTCCGCCGCCGGGAAGAAACTCCCACATCGACGCTTTCACTTCTAACGTCCAACGTCATCTTGACAACTTTCTCCGTGACGTCCGGCAACCAGAGCTCAGTAAAACCGACAAGATAAGACGTGAGTCTATAAAATCACTCAAGAACAATAATGAGATTATTATCAAGCCCGCCGATAAATGTGGCGCTGTGGTAATTCAGAACTTTCAGGATTACCATTCTGAGGCAGTGCGACAGTTGTCAGATAATAATTACTATGAACCTCTGTCAGAGGACCCCACTGATCAATTTCGTGAGAAGGCTACGGAATGTGTTAAGCATTTGACAGGCAATAACATATCTCTTCCTGAGAAGGTAAGGGTTAGTCAATTTTACCTCTTACCTAAAGTACCCAAGTTTCCTAAGATGGTGACGAGTGTAATTAAACATGAAGCAGCAAGTTCCGATTCTATCATTGCAGCAGCCAAACAACATGCGATAATCCCACCAGGCAGACCCATTGTGTCCAGTGTCGGTTCCCTTACTGAGCCAATGTCTCAATTTGTTGACGAGAGACTTCAACCATTTTTACCGAGAATCAAGAGTTACATCAAAGACACGACGGACTTCTTACAAAAGATAGAATCGGTTCAAGTTGCCCCTTGTTCGACACTCGTCACCATGGATGTTCAAAGTCTGTATACTAACATCCCACATGAGGACGGTGTACAAGCAATACGCCGCTTCCTTCGTGACCATGCTTATGATGACGAGGCTGTAAATGTAGACGCATTAGCTCAAATGACAGAATCCATTCTGAAACACAACTTTTTCCAGTTTGACGACAAGTATTATCTACAGAAAAAGGGCACTGCCATGGGAACTAAGATGGCACCGGCGTACGCCAACATTTTCATGGCTACCCTGGAGGAGGAAATTCTGTCAAGCTATCCTCAGAAACCTACGGTATATGTTCGTTACATTGATGACATATTTATAATTTGGGATCACTCTGTTGAAGAACTGGCTGCTTTCCACCAGGCATTCAATTCATGCAATCAAAGCATCAAATTCACAATGGAAAGCTCACAAGAGAAGGTCCATTTCCTGGACGTATTGGTGTCGATAGACCAGGACAACCAAACGCTACAAACATCCGTGTACCGTAAACCCACCGACTCTTTCTCATATTTGAGATTTGACTCATTTCACCCACACCACATCAAACAATCGATTGTTTATAGTCAGATGCTTCGCTTCCGCCGAATCATCTCGGACGAGGATATGTTTGACAGAGAGGTCCTTACACTAGGTAGACAATTCCTTAAACGAGGATATCCTCCAAAAATGATCAGGAATGCAATTCGTACAGTAAAAGGGAAATCCCGAAGAGTTCTCCTCAACAAAACTAATTTGGAGGAAAACAAGGCACGCCTTCCATTCGTGACCACTTACCACCCTGCTACCACATCTTTCGTGAAACAAGTCAGACAAGAATGGCCTACACTGGCACTCGACCCCGAGTTAGGGAAACTTGTTGGAGATCAACCTCTGCACGCCCAGCGTCAGCCCCCAAATCTCAGAAAATTGCTTGTAAGTACCAAACTCCCAACACCTTTACAACCGAGTGGTAACACACCATGTGCTAAGCCTAGGTACCAAATTTGTAAACACTTATTACTGACACAAGGGTGAAAATCTCCAACAATGTCACCGTCCGTCCACAGAGACTTACCTGCGATTCCAGTAATGTACTGTATTGTCTGATGTGTGCACAATGCCCTCACGCTATCTATATCGGTGAGACCAGCACCAAATTCCGGATGCGCTTTAATAATCACAAATCGTCCATCCTGAAAAATCGGAACGACCTTCCCGTTGCCAAACACTTCAACCTCCCCGGCCACTCATTGAAGGATGTCAGAGTGTGCATTTTCGGGGGAGATTACACATCAGCAGAGGAAAGAAAACTCGCCGAGTTACGAGTAATCGTGAAGAGTAAGAGCTTTCAAGGTGAAGGGTTGAACAGGGATTTATCCATTCTAAACGGTTACTCATTCTTCCGTTAAAGAGAGGAATAAGTTATGATGAGGATTATAAGATATTTTTTTCAAAATATCTTTCTAATTGATAACTGTTTCACTACCACTGGTGTTGTGATAGAGAAATTAGTTGGTTATTCTGTCTGAGATTATGATTAATTATAGCGAATATTATGATTTCATGTCTCCATCTTAATAATCAATTTACTCTTATTTTGTATTATTTTCTGTAGATGGATTCACACTGTCATCCTATCACTCAGTTGCATGAGTCAATCAATTTCACACTTGCATGTTCAAATCTGTTTAGATTTCAGCGAGACACCGAACTGTGGCTTTTGTAATTGATGATTTCATCTGTTTCTTAACAGGAATTATTATACTGACTTCTTCCTACCGATGATTTTTGTATTTTAAGTCATGAAACAATTTAATTGTTGGAGCGCTCTTTAACCTAATTTTGTAACGTATGGTACGTTGATGAGTACTATGTCGATATCATAACGTGATAATACAAAGTAATTGAACACCATTGTTACGTAATAAACATGTCAATTTCCTCCTCCTTATGCGTGGGGTACCTTGACTACATTGCGTATACATGGCAACATCATTGTAAAGGGTACGCACTCTCATAGCAACCAATTCTGTGTATATGAGTGCGCGCTCTTCATGTTCAATTTATGTTTTGGTATTGACATTCCCCGTCGAGACTCCTGAAGAAGGTGGAGGCCACCGAAAATTTGAGTTGTTCAATAAACTCATTCTTATTGGCGAAATAATACATTACTAGTTTATTTCTTGATTCTTCGCTATATGTGTATATAATGTATATATGAAGAGTTTGTTTGCAAAAACCGATAAGTCCATTTTTGAAGATTCTGAAGTACGGTATCTGTCATTTTAAATGATATATTGGTCACTACACATAAAGGTACATTTTTGAAGTTATGGTCAAAAGAAGCAAAAAATTTCTTATTATTCTCTTTATTTTTCTTGACCTTTAATCGCAAATATCTCCATTTGACAAATATGGACTTATCGGTTTTTGCAAACAAAGTCTTCATATGTATGTATATATATATATTGGTTGGTTTGTTTCTGATTTTGCATTCTTTTTAACTCTATACTTGGTGAATCTTGCCTTTTCATTTGCATATCACTGATGTCATTTGGACACTGTATTTATATCTTTGAACACTCACATAACTTTTATGAAAATTTATATTTGGTTTAGGGTTATGATACACCGAAGAAATACATAGCTGCTCAAGGTACGTTGTCCTTTATTTCTGTATGTTGTGTTTCAAAACTATTTTCTTGTGTCTGTGTATGTGTGTGTGTGTGTGTGTGTGTGTTTCGGTGATCAGAAACTTATTGATCTTATGTTCTACATTGTTTATAAACATGACTGAGAATGAATGTAATTACCTGTGATCTATCTTTCCGTATTATACCCTATTAGTGCAGACAAAAACCAGTTCAATGAATGCACGATCGATACATTTATTAGAATTTCTTTGGTTACATGGGTGAAACGGATGCACTATGCCGGCATTTAGCAAGTTTATGATAATTTGCTTCCTTATTTCAGTAAGAACTTCGTTTCTACGCATTTTGTGATTAATTAAGAACTATAATATTCGACATTTTGTAATATCAAAAGTAATTTATTTCGGAAAGAAACATGCTTTGATTATTAGCATAGAAATGCCGAATTATAACCTAGATCAAGAATATACAAATTGACTTGAATTGTCATTGCCTTATCAGATAATATAGATATGGGTAATAATGACTAAAGAAAAAAATATATATACCATATTAGGCATAGCCTGAAGGAAAACCCGGCACTATTTGATATAAGGTGACGTAAATTCCATCATGATATTCCGTACATATCCCGCAAGCGTGTTTGTTTTAGACGGCACAGATTGGGGACCCTTACCCTAACCCTAACCCTAACCCTCAAACCCTAACCCTAACCCTAACCCTAACCCTAACCCTAACCCTAACCCTAACCCTAAACCTAACCCAACGTGTTTCTCATAGGTTTAATACGCGCCACGCCCCAATCTGTGCCGTCTAAAAAATAAAAAATAAAAACGCATCCCGCTATGCGGCCAGAGGTGCGAAACACTATACGCGGAAGTCACAGACTGAAATGGAAACTTTAGACTCAATTATGGTTTTTCCCACGCTTTGCTTTTTTTTTTCAGACTGCTTCTTCTAAAGGTTGAAGTGGTTTGATTTTCCCCGACGCATTTTTCCTGTGGATGACTATTAAAATAACATATCTTATGACCGCTTGTTGCTTTGATTCCTCAGGGCCGGCAGTTGCCACCATAAATGATTTCTGGCGCATGATCTGGAAGTATGGCTGCAAAAAGGTCATCATGCTTACTAATCTCGTGGAGGGCAAGAAGGTCTGGAAAGTAACGATTACATAGAAAGTTGCAGAATTATATCTGTTGTGAATAATGTAAACGCAATTTGCTCGATGTAATATGTTTTGTTGGGGGAAAAAACAGAATGAAAACAAAATTAGGTGAATTGAACGTACTAAAAAATACGTATACATAAAATGATGAAGAAACATATAGTATACATGGATTTTGTGTGTTGTGTGCGTTTATGAGGGTGTCTGATGTACCAGTCGTTTACTGAGGAGGCAAATTATGTATTGGAAGCCAATGATACGGGCTTCCGCTGCGACATCGTCATCTCGTGACTCTTAGAACGAGCCCTCCGAGTCTTGGTGGGTACTTCTTTAAGAAATGGATTCTTATTGTGCATTCACTGTGAACCGTTACCGTTATAATCCACAGTTTCATCTTTAGAGGTTATATGAGCTGCAGTATATAAGTTACACTGATCTAAACTTGAGATCAATAAAGAAAGCAAAAAGAAGGAGTGTATGGAGCTGAGAAGTGGTGACTTTGGTTTGGTTGACCACTGTTTCATCATGTTCTCTTTAGAGAAAATGTGAACAGTACTGGCCAGACGAGAGTTGTTCCTATGGAGAAATTTATGTTGCTGCTAAAGGCAAGCAAGTGACCAAGAATTACACCATCAGACGATTCGACATTGATGTAAGTAAATAAATTGCTTTGACTAAGTTATTGGAAGAATATAGATACGGCATACCATCGATACAGCTTAAATATACTGTATAATACATATATACAGTGCGTATAACAAAAAAAAAAAACGCAACAAGATTTAATTTCGAATTTGTGAAGATTGTGTTAACTTAACATCAAAGTGAGTAGCAACATCTTAAAGCCACATGTCTCTTCTTTTCAATGATAACATATCTATTCAAATTTATGAAGTTCTTCCGTCGAGATGTTTTCATTGCAACTGATTGACAAATTGCCCTACATCGACGTAAATAAGCACTGAATTGATCAGTGTTTAGTAGTAGCCTTGATAAAAAATCATGGGCGTGGGGTCGAATCCTGCTCGAGTATGTACGCCCATGATTTTTTATCATGGCTACTACTAAACACTGATCAATTCAGTGCTTATTTACGTCGATGTAGGGCAATTTGTCAATCAGTTGCAACATATCTATTCTTACACGGTCATGGATGACTCAGTAATCATTCTTTTTAGACAATGGGTCAAATTGGACTTGGGACCAAGTTTCAAGTAGTAAGACCAGCGAAAATTTTTAATCCTTTTCAATTCTCCTCTTTTTCTTTTTTCTTTTTTTTTTCTTTTTTGGAATGTCAGGCAGGTGAGACATATCTAGGGCCCTCCTTCTTTGAAAACAACATGAACGGAAATGGATACTTACAAATTTCAAATGAACATGTGATTCCTGAATTAATGGAAATTTTACCTGTGCAACAAAGGGGTGTGTTCAGACGCCTATGGTGGGCACAGGATGGCACACCAGCCCGTCGACTAGTTGCAGTAAAAAACAAATTGGCTAAGGTATTTGGAAATCGGGTGATTGCCTTGTATCATGATGTGGAGTGGCCACCACGATCTCCGGATCTGACTTTTAGTGACTTTTTTCTTTGGGGTTATCTCAAGAGAAAAGTGTTCATTACCCCTCCACCTGACATTGCAACTTGAGACAAAGAATCACTGATGAGTTTGAAGCTCTATGCCACCAAGCCCCAAGCTGAGGGGCATGGGATGTAATGTTAAAAAGAGATATCCGAAAGAAGACAATGGTAAGTTACGATTATTAATTTCATTATTCCATTTGTTAAGTTAATTTCTAATAAGATGCATTCTGATTCTTGCAGTGTCTAAACTTGGTCCCAAGTCCAATTTGTCCCATTGTCCAAAAAGAATGATTACTCAGTCATCCATGACCGTGTATGAATAAATAAGATATCATTGGAAAGAGGAGATATGTGGTTTTAAGATGTTGCTGCTCACTGTGGTGTAAAGTTAACACAATCTTCACAAATGTGAAAGCAAAAATTGTTGCGGTTTTTTTTTTTTTTTTTGATACGTACTGTATGCAACGTTTCTGCAACGTTCGCCTAAAGTCTGATTTCTTTGATAATTTATTTTGAGACGAACGTTGTTCTTTACTTTCTCTTTAACCTAGCTTCTTAGTTGTCATGGCCTTTAACTCCTGTGTCATGCTTCCGCGGTACAGTGATCATAAACATTATGTTGCCGATTTGAGGCTAAATAGGTCAGCATATGGCATATTCGGATGCCGACAATAAAACGGGGTTATCCCACGAGACAGACACCCATGAGTCACGCAGCCCACGGGTCATACAGCCCACGAGTTCGACACTAGGCAAATAAAACACATGAGTTAGACAGATACAACACGGGGTTTAATGTATCGGTCTCGTGGGCCTTGTTTGCTTATAGTGTTGAACTCGTAGGCTGTATGACTCGTGGGCTGAATGACTTGCGGGTTTTGGTCTCGTGACGTGCACCCCAATAAAATAAAGCAATTAAAATACATGCGGTAACGTCTGAATTACGTGTCTAATTTCGGATCAGATACAATGAATAATTATTGTAGAATGAATGATGGTCGTGTCGAATTATCTTGGGCACATTAAGGGGTTGGGTTATGGACGCCAAATATTACGGCAGTATGCATTTCTGTACCATGTACAGACTCATGATCTATCGACAATAATGTGACATTATGTAATGCAAGATTATCATTGCTGTTGTTCTACATTATGTAATCGCGCATACTCATTTGAATATAGAATATTATGAAAATAAACGCGCATGATTTTGTTGAAATTAACAATAAGGTACTTGCATGCTCTTAGTCAATTTGAAACATGATGACCATCATGTCAACAGATATGATAATTGATTCTGGTCGAAATCACGCAGATGGCTGGTGTACACCGAGAACTGGTGCAATTTCACTACACAGCATGGCCTGACATGGGGGTACCGGAACAGCCTTCCCAACTTATGAACTTCATCGAGGTCACCAGAGAAGGGGAAGGTGCAAGCAAGTCACCAATCATAGTTCATTGCAGGTATTATCGCATTACAATGTTGACGTAATAAAGGAGCTGGTTATTAGAACTGATAATAGAAACTCTCTCTCCTCTCTCTCTCCCTCTCTCTCTCTCTCTTCTTTATTTGTATACCTGTAAATGTTTATGCTTTGGGTATTGATTGCTAGATTGCTATTGGATATTCTTGATACTGACATCGATACTATAGGGTCTACTGTGTTGTATGCACCACTTTCTACTGTACACATGATCGAAGGATCTGAGACGTGATACTAACCAAAGGATGCTAACACACTCATAATAAAGACACTACTCTTTTACTAATCCCAACATGTTAAAAAAGCAAAAAAAAAAAACAAAACAAAAAACAAAAAAACAAACAAACTAGATCTGTCGTCTTTGGGACACGATACATACATGGTATAAGTTTGAACTTGATAGGCATAGCACTTTCTGAGCTAACCTCTGCACAACTTTTGGGGAAAAATAAAGAAAGAAAGAAAGAAAGAAAGAAAGAAAGAAAGAAAGAAGAAGAAGAAGAAGAAGAAGAAGAAAGAATCCGTACAGATACAGAAGGTGATCCGAGAGAATACTCGGATCACCTAAAAAACTGGGAGTCCGAGTATTTGCCTGCTCAGCTCCCAGCCTGTGGAATGACTTTCCATTAGAAATCAGGAAATCCTAAGCTAAAGCAGTCTTTTAATCAATACACAACCCCCCTTTTTTATTCACCTGTGCATTTTTGTCAAGCATAACAGTAGCTACTGTAGTACAGAAGATATATGTACATATATTTTGCGCTTTATAAGTTCATACTATCATTCATTGTTTAGTTTGATGGAGTTGATTCTGGGTCTGTAATAGACTTAGTTCGTGACAGTATGGTTTTCTTCAGTACAAACATTGTGCTGTCTCTTCCAGAGTACTTAATCATTAATGTTCTTGCAATCCCACAAGCCCATTTACACACTCTCGTAAAGAAAAACAACAAGTAAAAAAAAAAAGAGTTTTATATATACATCGGGCAGGATTCAAACTAGGGAATTCAAAGCCTAAAGGGTCTAGAGCCCATCCCTTTCACTACAGCTTTCCACAACAAACGAGGTTAAGTCTGGGCAATTAATGGAATACTATCACAACATAACGTCGCCTTTCTACATGCTGGTAGTGATTTCATAAGGCTTCATTGGCCCTTTCATCATAACCCGAAAAATCCTGGATGTATTGCCACAATGACCTCAGTTGATAATTTTATCCACTTATCTGTTTATTTCTTTTTGACAAGCCTCCAAGAATAACGAACTCCCACATAATGCTTTATGTATGGCTGATTAGTCTTTGTATATGTGTGTATGTTTTTATGCGTGAACTATGCGCTATATAATTGTTGCTTACTGTGAATTTGTAAACGTTGAACAGCTGTACCAAATTGAATTGCTACTTACTTTTATTTGAGTGGAAAAGGATCATCGAAAGTGAAAAAAGTGCACCTGTAGATAACATCGTGAAACATTAGACCATAACGTTTAAAAAAAACGTTATATGATTATCTAGCGCCGGCGTCGGCAGGACTGGTACATTTATCACGCTGGACGCCATGGTAGACCAGATGAACGCCGAGGGAGCTGTTGGTATCTTCAACTTCGTGGCCGGTATGAGGCAGCACAGGGCAAAGATGGTGCAAGTTGTGGTACGAATAACAACAAAACAAAACATTTCTGAGTTCTAAGACTTACCTGGAGCTTACCGTAGCTCAAGCCAGAAGTTTTTCATTAGGATACAATATAACCAGCGTTTCTTATGTGATGATTGAATGTTACTGATAGAAATCAAAATATATCACGTGCACCAGCCGACAATTAATTCTCTTGATATCTGCGAAGTGTTATTATTATAATTTCTTTTTTTTTACGGGGAGAGCTAATAGATCACGAAGATAGGCTAGTGAAGAAGACTTAGCAATGCATCTCACCCAAAGTCACTGAAAATTCCAAGCGGTGGTGTTGGCGACGTGTTACCATTTCTTTCGTGATCTGTTCGTCTCCACTCCACACAGGAACAATACCAGTTCATCTACGCCACTCTTCTTGAAGCCCTTACCTGTGGAGACACATCAATCCCAAAGGTTGATTTTATGAGGCGCTACAGAGCTTTGAAGACACCAAGCCCTGATACAGGAGTCACATCTCTTCAGGAAGAGTTTGAAGTAAGACAAAAAGAGCCCAGAGACAGATAACGGATTTTAGAGATTATTTCACATTAGTGGCGGATCCAGAGGGGGTGCACCAGGAGCGCGCCCCTCTTTATTCTTGTTGAAGCAAAAGAAATAAATAGAAAAATAGGGTATGGGTGTGCCCCCCCCCCCCCTTTAACTTTGTAAAGGCGCCTCCCCTTTACAGAATTACTGGATCCGCCCCTTCATATGGATATAATGATGAGGATAAATAGTTTGAAAGATGGACAGAATGACTGACAGATAGGATTATAGACTGATAAATACTTTAAAAGCATAATTTACCATTTGCAGATGAAACAAAAACCCAGCATTAGTGCTTTAGAATAGTTCTAAAATGTGAGTCAGGAATAGAAACAACCACAGTGATGTTAAGTATTGTTAAAGATACAAAATGTGAACAATAGTTATGATAAAAATGTTTCCAGACTAAACTGTCTACAAACATCTCCTTATATCTTAGGCTTTATCGCGAAAATTGTATATGATAGGATATTTTGTGGTACAACAGACCTACACATATGCATTATTATCTTGAACATTTTTAGATCACTGTTTCCAAAGGTAAACAGGACCTTTAAAGGAATAGGTGGATTGATTGATTGATTCGATGGGCAACTGTATAAATATATATAGAGAAAACCAGGGAGAGGAGGAGAAATTATATCACGTTCAGACATGAAATGAGATGTATTCAAAATAATGTTATACTACGCTGCTCTTCCGTTAACTTTTAATTAAACATTAAGTGGTTAACTGTAATATGTTATACACTGTACTTTTCACACGCAATGATTATACTCACCATCCAGAGAAGCACTATGAAATGCTATGACTTAGGTGAAATCTTGTCATTAATGATCAGTGAGAACTGAAAATTAAGTCTTGTTTTCTGTGAAATCTGGTAATAGAGCTAGTGGTAAATTTGTAATGACATCCGAAGCAGTGAGGTGTAACGAATACCTGGCGAGAGATCCTGAGTTCATTTTGCTTCCCACATGACAAGATATTTTAGTCAAAAAACCCTGTAATAACATTTACAGTGTAAAAATGCAAACTTGGATGATTATGCAATGATTATGGTTATGCCCTTAGAAAGAGCATTGATAAGCAAACTCTAGCTTAGTATAACAATATCATGAGAAGAAAATCTATCTCCATCTTTCTGTCCGCAATGATACATGATGATATCAACAGCGATGTATAATAATTGTATAATTCGCTTCAAATTCCGTGATGCTGTCATTCTACTGCCACTGAAATAGTTGCTAAGATCGTACACCGTAATACCGGGAGAAGACGAAGTCACCGCTGCTACACGCGAGGAAAACTTGAGCAAGAACCGTTACCGAAATAAAGTTCCCCGTGAGTTCCTTTCTTTGCCTTTCTTTTCTTTCATATTCTCTGTTCGTAGGCTCCCTTGACACGCTCTCAGAATCACTCCATTATGTTTAGTGGGCACATGTACAATGCTTAAATGCGTTTACAGCGCACTTGATTGTGTTGGAGTTAAGCAACGTGCTGTGACAGGAAAACCCTTTGACTGAAAAAAGTTTTCATCACCTCAATATAAATCGACAATGGTCAATGCTGGAAATAAGGGTAAAAAAGGAATCACGTAACGTTAAATGGTAATAATAATGAACTTTTGGTAGATCAAATTCTATATTGTTATGTGTTATCATTATGTCGCAGACTTATATTGCGGAACTCCACCAAAGCTGAATACTTTCACTATATAACGATGGAATAATGGATTTTAATGGTTTGCACTTCCTTCCGGGAACGTTGTAACCTTCACACACAAACTTTTTCCCTCTCTCGCTCCTCCTCCTCCTCTCTCTCTCTCTCTCTCCCTCCTCCTCTCTTTATTTCTATCTGTCTTACACACACACACACACATACATACACACGCACATGTATAATTCTGATACATAATTATAGGCATACAGGAAAAAAAATGGGGACACTATAACGGACGAGTTTCAATATCGGTTTGCTCATAATTTTGAGCTCATTTCTAAATACAGTTGTATAGCCAAACAGGCAGGGGCAAAACCTATTACACAATGCATGCATTTCAGACAGGTACTGATACTTCTATTCATGATCAAGCTCACTCCGTGGTATAACTGATAAAATGTTCTGATAATTCCAATGGCGTATTCATTATTCCTATCAAGGGCATGAATTAAAAAAAGGAGGTAAATTTCGATTGGTGATATTCCTGACGTATACTGAACTACCACTGGTTTGTATATTCCATGCATAATGTGACATTGCGTACAATATAAAGGCATGGTATTTACTTTCTATATTCTGTCTAAATGAACACGTATCATACAATCTGTTTATTGTATAAGTATACATGCAACAATATATATATATATATATATATATATATATATATATATATATATATATATATATATATATATCAACAGACATATAACCGTTTTATCACAATAACTTTTAATCCCATTTCCAATCTTTTCATTCTGACGCAATTCCATCTCTCTGCCAACCAGCCGACAGAGTACGTCCATACCTCATGACTGAAGTTGAAGGTGGCACTAACTACATCAACGCAACTTACTTCCCGGTTTGTTCAATTCAATTCATTTATTTCATTCTCATTTTCTTTCCAACAAAACATAACACGAGGTAAATCAGAAAATCCATCATAAGCATGTATACAGTACAAAGTGCGAAGGATTAACGATATACAACAAACTAATAGAGATGAATCATGTATACATACGGGAAAATACAAAATTATATTTTGAGGAGAAAAAAAAAAGAGAACTGAGAGGTCCACTAAAAAGCAGTGCTTGTAGATTGTGGACCACTCAAGAATTTCTTCCAAAAATACACATACAATTACAAATACATTACACATATACACAACAACATGGCATAACTAAACTAAGGAGATACAATCGAACGGAATGGGACAAAAACAGAATTAGTGGAAGAAAGGGAAAGGAAGAAAGAGAGAGAGAGAGAGAGAGAAATGAGAGAGAAGGGGGGGGGGGAGGGAGGGAGAGGAAAGATAGAGAATGCCTACACGCTGAACAAGAGAAACGGAAAAGAGAATTGATGAGGTGCTTCGAACAGCTGGTGACTGCACGCAGCTGTGTAGAAATTATGCAAATAACATGCCGTATTTCATTGCCTAGTAATGCCGTTTTTCACTGCGTAATAATGAATTAAATAACCGATGATGACCCTCATGTTTGCTGTAACCTGTATAGGTAATGAAAATAAATATCTTAGCTAGAATTTAACAAAAAAGATTTCAAATTACGCTTAAAAATGTATAACGATGAAGAATTTTTTATTTCAGGACCTAATGAATTCCAAAATTTAGGGCCGATGTATATAAATGTGTTCTGAGCTAATAAGGTTCTCAAAAGGGTAAGTGAAACTCATTGGAGCTCCTAGTAGGATAATCATGAAAAGATTGATTTCGTGGAAATCAATTCTACTTGTTTATCAGTGATACAAGTAGAATTGGCTAATTTCGATCAACATTCCGAGTAATATGAAAAATCGTCAACTTATTTGTTTGATTACCATGTCCTCAAAATGAAGGGTAATCGTATAATTAAGAATGATCCCAGGTCTTATCTTGCACCCTTACATATAGCAGGAACTGTGCATGAAAACGAAAGATTATTGCAAACGGTAAAAAAAAACACCTTTCCTTTTAAATCGATGTATTACAATTACACAATGAACTGAAGCCTTTTAATATTTGTGTGTTTAAACAAGACTGTGTGGTAAGCTCCATGAACGAAAATTTGCCATGATAGACATGTTGAATCAAATTTCACGCTACAGATCTCGATGAAATCATATTACGTGTGTGATGTGATAATGTGACACAAAAATACAGAAAGTTTTTTTTTTATTTGCTTTTTTCCAATGTTTTAGTCCACCAATGGTTCATTCTAATATTGATTAAAATTCTGAATGAAAAAACAATGTGTTATCTTCTCATCACCTCCTCAGTGGGAGTGATGGGTTTATTGACTTCCTGTAAAATAAACAAAAGTATAGATAGATATCAGCATCATTGTTAATGATATATTTTGATATCGTGATTTACAGGGCCGGAAGGCCAGAAATCAGTACATCACCACACAGAGCCCTCTCCCAAACACAGTGGTGGATTTCTGGCGCCTCGTGGTAGACTACAGGGTCACAAGGATCATGATGCTACATGGGGACACGCCCGACGAGGTGGGTATCAGGGACACCGTAGCAAGGTGTGTGTGGCTTTAGTGACGCAGTGGATTGTTGAGGGGTGTGTACAGGTTCGGGTCCATAATGCCCGACAAATTTGTGACTCGTCATTGGATAATATTACATCATACTCTTCGTATCTTAAAGAATAATCACGCACATTATGGATTCCTTTCTCTGTAATAGTTTTGAGTTCATAACAAACAGTAATTTAAAAAAGTGTTATAGCCTACTTAGATCATTGGTCGTTTTGTACGTTTATATTTTCATGCCATTACATAATGTGTGCAAAAAAAAAAGGAACCAGTCAATCTACAACATAGAGCACATCACGCATGCGAATCGCAGACATTCCAGCTACATTAATGTATTATCCCCATCATGTATTATGCGGTGGGATTCGTTGGGCAATCAATAATCCTCAGTTTAAGCCGAATGCCCACTGTGCTACCAAGTGCTGTGAGCTTGCGTCCTGCGCCTGCGAGCTAGTGCGAGCTGTATGGGGCGCCAAGTGTTGCATGGCCTATTTCGTTATGAAATCAGTCATTTCGTCGACGAAATGTTGTCATTTCGTTACGTTTCGTTATGAGTAGGAAATTCACTCTGATTTCTGTTTTATTGCAATTTCTATAATCACCAGACTTTTGCAAAGTACTGGCCCAAGGATGGTGAGCTAATCTGTAGTCCCTTTGTTGTGACCAGCACCAAAGAAGTCATCGTGCCGGGAATTGTGGAGAGAACATTGACTGTACGCAAACAGACATCGAAGGTATGTTAACACGTATCTCCTCACAGTGTGGATACAAAAATGAAAGAATGAATGAATAAATAAATAAGAAATATAAATAAATAGATAAAACCATATCATGTCCTCACAGTGCTGATATACAAATAAAGAAATAGATAAATAATGGTTATTGATAGATATTTTTGTCCCTCTGACTTTTGAAGTTCGGTGCGGTGTTACATTCAAAGAAGAAAATATTTTGGTATTTACTCTTAATGTGCCTGGCGTATAACCTTGTACTGGTTTTGTTTTGTTTTGTTTTGTTTTTCCCTGTACTGGTCAACAAGTATGAAACGAATGTGTTAGACGAGATAGCAATAGTTGCTATTCAATTTATTCAAGAATCTGTTTTAATGAGCGGGAAGCAAACCGTAAAAGACGTAATTTGATGTGTATGTGTGTGTAGATTCGTGTGCCCATGCCGGATACATTGGTGCAGGAATAAAACGTTGAAATGCGCAAACGCATAAAATTAGGACGGAAGGAGTCAAACTCAACCGGGCTTTGGGAACAGATACACTGTATAAGAGAATGAAATTGAAAAAAAAAAAAAAAACATATACTCGTATCTCTGCAATGGAATACTTGCAACTATATAACATAATTCGTGATTTCCCATGAAACTTCATCTCACCACCAAGAGACCATCGCAGACTATCTACCAGCTACAGTTGGAGTGTAACCCCGTGGAGGATGATGGACTGCCCTCTGCATCGGACATGATCTTCATGCGGAATCGCTTGAAAAGCTGGCCGACACAGGGCCATGACAGCAGTCCCATCCTTGTTCATTGCAGGTTGGTGAAGATACCAGCTCAATGACATCAAAGATATTGATACATAGATGGTTAGGAGGCGGGAGAGGGAACTTCAGAATATTTCAATTTTCAACAACCTTAACTGTTCTAAATGGTGGTTACTGCCCTTGCCGAGGGCGTTACAACCTTTCCAATTTAACAAACCGCCATATTCGTTGTATTAAATGGGTTATTAATGTATTTTGATGATACATACCAACAATTGTATTTCCCATGGTATTGCTTGATATTCAAATGTAACACCGACATTGCACCAGTGCCCATAATTATAGCTCGTACATGCATGCGCTTCTTACAGTGTATGTGAGAATAAAAGGTGTCATTGCATGTTACTTTTTGATCTAATCATTTTTTTTTTTTTTGAGGGGGGGGGGTAGTGAAGAGATCTACGATGGATGGCGGAGTACAAATACATTGTATTACTATTATTATCATTACTATTGTTACTATTATCATCATTATCTTTATCAATACTAGTATAAGTCCTATTTGTCGCATGTCCAATAGGAAGCTTTGATATTAATGCTTATTTCCCTCCCCCCATCCTTTTCTTTTTCTGTTGCCGTCTCCCACCCTCGTTCCTAAAACACACGCACATAAATTCTACTCACAGGGATGGCGTTGGAACGTCTGCAACTTTCTGCGCCTTCTTGACTATAATGGATCGCGCCGATTGTTCAGAAGACGTGGAAATCTTTCAGGTATGCAAGAAAATGAGAGCTGTCCGACCTGAGGCCATTTCACATATGGTAAGTAATGTTGTTCATCTATGTCGTTCCTTTAAATATGCCAATTAGCAGTTAAACCCCATTTACAAGTTATGATTTAAGAAGGTATGTTCAACAGCCAAAATTGGGGAATACTGATGTGCAGTTTTAAGAGATTGACATCACCATAATAGATAGTTATACGCGGTCCTTCATTCCACCGTCCACAATGATTACTGTAGAAACTGAAAAGGCAAATGTTTCACAGATCATTCGTGCTTTATGTGTTATTAGTCGTAAGCATTTTTAGTTAACAAGTTATACACCTTTACGAGCAAGGCGGCATGAACTGCAGTAGGAATATCTGAAAATAATCTATTCATGAGATCTTATAGAGTTTATATGATTGTGTCTACTTTTTGTATTTGTGTTTGCATCTGTGTATGTGTATTCACACCAATAAAATATGATTCATGGCATCGTTTGATCTGTTTTCCCTCCCAAACAGAAAGAGTATCAGTTGCTGTACGACGTTCTCCAGGAATACATCAGTTCCTTCGAAATCTACGAGAATTGCAGGGGCTGAAATGACCTATCAACGGCATTAACCAACCACTGAGCTGCTGTTTGAAGGACCGGGGTTAAAGAGCCATTCTTAACTCCTGGAAAAGCTGTTACAAACAATGAAAAGCTAATTCAAAGCAAGAGATTATTGAGCAGAGGGGTGAAGATATTAGGCATGAGTTTCTTTCCATTCGTCTAAAATCTGTACAAATGAAATTTGTAAGATCGAAACTTACTGCTGATCTACATTTTTAACAAACACGTCGGGAAAAACGAAACCAGCGGAAATCGAAAAGTAGTAGATGCATGTTCGATTCCTGCTGGATCCTCGTTTTTGGTTTTTTTTTTTCGACATGTTTTCCGACATGTTTGTTAAAAATGTAGATCAGCAGTTGCGACCTCACAAACTGAAGAAAAATCATAAATCAATGTGAATAAATCTTTATGACTTATTCATCACTTTTCACCAAACACACTATTTGCTATCCTATTCACCATGCTGGCGATCATGATGTACAGTAATTTGCACCAAAGATTGTAAATGATACTTCAATACCTCATATTTATTAATTTTGTATTCTATTTTTATAAGACTGACATAGAGATATATTTTTTTAATATATCAAGAATAACATCCACTTTCCATCCCCGTAAGGTCGTCTTCCGGGATGCGTCGGGTTTGATGACGTAGAATAGGACAATTTTATGCACGCAGAATATGCAATATGCATGTCCAATGCACGTCATATTCAAGTCTTAAACAGGACCAAATATCGGTTAAAAGGGGATCTTTTTCTTTAACTCTTTGTACAAACTAGATCATAATGTAGCTATGGGTATTACACAAATCCTTAACAAGCAGAAGAAACCGCTACAACTACCTGAAGCTGTAAGTATGGAGAACTATTGAACAGTTGCTTCCTGTTACTTACCATTATCAAGTCTCGATTAAGCTGTACGTGATGACTGTATTATTGTATTAAAGTACATGAGACACACACCTGCTCGAAAATGAACCTAAGATACTTATGTTTGTATAACGTGCATGTGCCAGTTTGTCAGTAGAGTAAAGTCACTAAGGTTCGTGCAGTGGTCGCTTTTCTGGAAGAGTTACTCAACTTGTCTAATACTTGCACCCCTCATGGTCATGCATGCGTGGGTCCGATTAACCTTCTCCCTGGCGGTTCTTACTCATACTAGGTTCTACACCATGCAGGTGCAATGCTGAATTGGAGTCTGTGATAAAGATCCCTGTAATGACAAAATATCTAACTAGGTATGCATTAAAGCATTGAAGCGGCATGCTTAACGAACAGAGGTAATTTAATACACAAACCCATATGCGATAACGCAGCATGATAACTCTGATCATGCGGAAGTAGTGTGCAATCTTTGTGTCTGCTAATTCGAAACTCTGTA
Organism: Diadema setosum; assembly: GCF_964275005.1. NCBI lineage: Eukaryota > Metazoa > Echinodermata > Echinoidea > Diadematoida > Diadematidae > Diadema > Diadema setosum. Next base: position 23,660,215 of record NC_092697.1, read on the forward strand.
GCTCGAGTGGCACAAACACACTCAAGTTGAATTCCTTGTATATCTTGGCAGCGTTACACGCATGCTCCACTTATTGTTCGGCCGTTAAAGGAAAATTTGGCACCATCGACAAACAAGGCAGCACTTATATCATCACACAGAATCGGTGGTGACCCCCTGTTGATATTACGGAAATGAGAGCTGCATTCACAAGAAATAAGAACACCCTGGCCAGCATTCAGCACACTATCTCTTCTCGTCTTCTCATCTCCTCTATCAAACGTGTATTTTTCCACAGTGTTCTGTGGCACGTACTGCACAACGCATATCCATAATCCTATGCATGTCATCAATACAACAATGCGCTTAAATGAGACTTCGAGATGATTTTTCAGACTTTTACAATTGAACACAATTATTTATACAGAATACAGAGTTTCAGAATTTATAGTGATTGGGTTGAGGAATAAGTGAATAATGATGATGACATAGCAGCCATAAGAATGCACGAGTTGGGGCTCAAAAAAGCAGATTAAAAGAAGAAGGCATGCATAGAATTATTACACAGATGAACTTCATAGCAAGCAGTATCGAAATGAATTACATGTTACATTTCTGAACTATATATTTATCATGAGCCTCCTATGTCATCATCATTGTTCAGTGTAATTTGTTTGAAGTATTGCTGTTTTTGCTCAAGGTCCACAGTAAATTCCACAAATCCCTACATGGAGCTGTCGATTTAAGCACTACATGATGTGAAACTATGAAAATCGTCTGGAATGGCACTTTGTTGCGCTCCAGTACTGAGATGATTTTAACAATACCTTTAAGATGTGTGCACGACGCCAATGAAACCAATACCTATGACAGATAAAGGCTGCACAAGACTGTTCATTGTTGTACTAGGGTAAAATAAATCAGGGAGGGGACTTAAGCATAGAAGAAAGATAAATGTTATCGTAACAGCTCTATCATACTCATGATATTGAACACTGTGTGATTGTCGTTAGTCATTAGCCAATTTTTCTCTATAAAACCGAAACCCATGGTCGAATGTTCTCTGTAGAGTGGTGTCATTGTAGCATGAGCCGTATTTTTATCTTCCGCGTTTTTGTTTATATTGAATATACGTGATCTGCATGGCAACAACATTGATTGTTATTTCAATATGATGAGCCAATCTCGGTGAGAGGGCATAATTTCGACATTGCGAAATGTCTGTATTGTGAGTGACACACTTGTGGTGTTATGTTTTCATTCTAGGGAGCAGATAATTCACAAACGATTCCTCGATCAGAAGAAGGGTAGTCCTTGAGTCAGTTTTGTAGTTTTTGTATCTCTCTCACATTTATGCATTTATTTTCAACTCTGTCTGACAGACACTTTATGATTAAAACGAAAGCTTCAGATGATATGAGGAAGCTACATGTCATTACCTGCTGTATGTGCATGTATCACCATGCTCACAGACGAACCACACGTCTGTGCCTTTTACGAATTCACGAACATTCTTTCCTGGAATGAACGAAACATTGTGCATTTACTAGTTGTACGTACATCTTATATTGAGATATACATTGGAAGCGAAAACAAAATGTGTAAAGATGTAAAGATTTCTTGCGAATATTTGAAAGGTTTGGGTCAACTTTTTCGCAGCAAGGGCATCAACATGAGAGAGCGAGCCAGAGCAGGCTGACTTATACTGATGTACATAAAACTTGGATCAGCATGTAACATATCAGTAGGTTTGTTATGATAAGAAGGTGAATTACGTACGCACACAAAGACACATGTATATATAAACAGAATGAAAGATGGAAATAATGTGTAGGTGAGACAAATGGCATGCACTATCCGTCAGCCTGTTGAGCCTGGCAACTTTTAATAATTGCCATTGTTATCGATTTTTTTTTCTGTTTAAAAGTCCTATATTTGATCACACAACGCATGAATGAAAGCAAAACGTATACAGAACCACATCTTTGAGCTGAGTAGGAGCTATCATGTCCTATATTTGATCACAGAACACAAGAACCACACCTTAAACTGAGTAGAAGCAACAGCTTTCATGATTAATTATAGCTCACTCGTAATCGCATGTTATGAAGTCTTATTAAGATAATGACGTAAGTAAATGACACATTATTTTCATATGCCTTAATCACTGTCCATGTTCTTAGACACTTCTGAGAATAACTCAGTTTCAGATATCATGTAAATTGGACTTTTATACAACTTGACTCATAGCTAGCAATCAGCATTATGTTTGATCACCTGTGCACCTATTTTCATTTTCAAGATGACAGTTAATGTTCCTTAATGAAATGGCAATTCGTACGGCATTGATGTAACATCTCTTGAACTTTTTCATATTGCTCTAAATTTACATGTATGTAAAACATCATGAAATCTCATTTTTGCAGTCATTCACTTTAATTCTCATGGTATAAGGGACCCCGCTGTAAAACAACGCTGTCACGATAACAGAGTAGGGTCATCCGTCCGTTAAATTATCCATTTTCATGTACCTTTGTTTGTATATATTTTTATGACGGAAAATAGAATACAACATAATACATTCCATGTCTGCAACAATAAATCTAATGTACATAATAAGATAAAGAAGTTTCTCGAGCACCGTATATAGGTTAATCTTTTAGAAAGTGTAAGTGTATGAATGTTAAGAAAGTACAAGTTTACCCAGGAGAGATATACAGGAAAGCATTGAGAGTACTCTGCAGGCTGTTACTGGTATTATTGGCATGTACGTTGTACTAAATGTATAGTTTGAATGTATTGCGACTAATTGACAAATTGCCCAACATCGACGTAAATAAGCACTAAATTGATCAGTGTTTTAGTACTAGTCTAGTACTAAAACACTGATCAATTCAGTGCTTATTTACGTCGATATTGGACAATTTGTCATTTAGTTGCAATGAAAACATCTCGACGGAAGAATTTCCTAATTTGAATAGTTTTAATGTACTTATAAATACCTTAAAGCGCCTGAGCAATTAGAGGGATGGTACAGTTTCGGTTTGAAATAGGGCTTCAGGTTTCCAACTTCTTTTAATGGCATTTTTCTTTTTAGATAATGAGAAACCTCGTGTGAAATATGAAAGAGCATACAATTCTAAGAGGAATTCAAAGTTTATTTGTTACTTTCAAAAATTGGTTTTGAAATGGCCGAGATATTCAAAACAAAGCAATCCTAATAAAAGGTAGGATCCACCCTCTATTAGGATCGCTTCATTTACTTTGTTTTGTCAGTGGTGTCTAAAGTGTCTTGCAAAAAGTTACTACCTGAATCCTCACCTCAACCAATACCATACCATACCTTTAATGCTCTCTTGATCATTTTTCACCGTTTCTTGGCAATAAAACACCAATACACAGATGCTAAACATCAATCCAGTATTACAGTCCTCATGTTTTCGTTCTTCCACTCTGACTACAGTAACGTGGTCTATAAAGTAACATTTCTGGGGTTACCCCATCGGATTTTTGAACTGCACACCCACAGAGCTGTGCCTTTCTAATCCGCATATAAATCAAGGGATTTAATTATTGGTGGTTTCTGCATTTCAATTACCCTCCCCTAACAAACGCACACACACACACATACACACACATGCACACACAGTCACACACACACACAATAACAAAACAAAACAAAATGTGAAACCAGCATACTGATCCCATTCTAATAATTGACTGATAACAAATGTCAACATCATTATAATTCACACTATTTTGATGATTACCAGTGAAATTTGATATCCACAGGCGTAAATATATACAGGAGAATTGATATAACACAATTAACGCTACATGTCTAGGCACTGAAAATGACATCGAGTCTGGGTATTAAAGCACGAAGGCAGTTCGGAATAAGTTCCAGAAAACATACAATTCAGTTAAATCAGCTCTGCACAGCGCTGAGTAATAGCATACTCCTCGTGCTTCTGCCTACAAATAGGCTACAATACAGTCATATTCAAATTTACACGCAGTTTGAAAGGAAACAACACATGAGAACGATACCAAGCCATAATGCATTTGTATTCAGTGTCTACACGAGACGAGTCAGACTGTCAGATACAAAGCACTGATCTTACTTATAATTATTAATGACGGCTTCACAGAGTAAGCTGGCAGAGGAGAAACAAAATAATGATATAATATATTATTATCAAGTTACGAAAATGGCCACTGCCAGATGGGAAGATTTCGGAATGCACAATGGATGAATAAGTCTTAAAATAAACACGGATTGTAGAAACATGCACGAAACGATTACATCACTGAAGACAGGAAAGTACGTTTCCACAAGAATATCATTTCAAATTATAATTTCTATATAGCCGACACCTTGGACTGCACCATGACTTAAAAGTCCCCATTGTGTATCTCGGGGACAAGTAAGATTGCAATTTCAGTAAATTCAGAACTTTCTGTGCCAAAGACTGTGGACTGTATGTACAATAATTATTATGGTTTTCTGTACCAATCGGCACTCAAAGCACACAAAGGGTTTACGTTCGTGACAAAAATTGTCTAAAGGACAATCGACAGAGGGCGCCATTCCGCTTCCTCAGCGGTGCTCCAACTTTCAGTGGGCAACACACTCTCTCCGTACAAACTATAATAATTATAAAGAAATTAAATGGAGCACACCAGACAAACAAACAATAAGCATTTCAACTCTGAGGCATTCAGATATCAACGAAATGATTGCAGCTGATCAGTGTTTGCCACACGTTAATTATGGATATATTCTTTCCTCCAGCAGGAAACGGACTTGGTTCTATTTACACGTTTTGGTAGATGGAGTCAGAATCCAGCTGTGTTCTCACCGCCTTGTAGATGAACTCGTACTGTTTCTGCGGATTGAAAGATACGCCATAGTGTTCAGCGTCAGGTTAATGAATATGGTAATAGACAATAAAAAAAAAATAAGGATGCACATTTTCAGAGAAATGAATGAATTTGGAAGAGTAGTGGTGCGATAATATAGACAATATTTGACATTCACTATAATACTTTTTTTTAATAACTGCAACCCTTCGCCTAAGGCACACAGGGTGGTAAAAATAGACACCAACGCTTGACAAAATATCAATATCTTAAAGTATTTTGTGGCACAATTCATTTTTCATCACACGAATAAGTTTATTGGGACCTTATAATACATTCATATTTTAAAGGAAGTAGATTGCCCACTGTCAACATTATTATCTGTGCATGTAGACGCTGTGAGTATTCCCAACTGTAAGCAAATAACCACAACAAACAGAGAACCAGGAAATGCAGTGTTTAATTTCAGGCAAAGGATGGATACATCACAATTCCTTCTACGAAGTTACCATGGTTACAGCACCAGGGCGAATGGCTCGTAGTCTCTTGCAAGCCTGAAACACGTCGACAACACGTTCTGCCTTAAGTCGTTCAAGCACGGCAAACAGAGCACAAATCATGCCAGTCACACCCTCTCCGTCTCTAGATATTGCAAATATTTTTGAGAAAAGAATCGAATCACTAGAAAGTCAATAACCATAGATCACATGCGATTCCATTTGGTCAGGAATGTGCTTACTTTTTCGTTCTTTCACAAGTGTGTCGAAATTGCGTTTGAATTTTGATTATTCTTGTGAGTATGAGCTCATGACGTAGCAGGATGATTTGATGCGTAAGGCTCTTAACATGTAAGGGAAAAGTTTCTATATTTAAATACTGTCCGGCCTTTCTATCCTTTCTATCCATTAATGGGTAGGTGGAATTCTGTTGTGATGAATAAAAGATATTACATCTCTTTAGGAATATATCGTTCATTCTGAGAATGAGAAATTTCAAAGTAAAACGCCTAAATCCTATACCCTGTGAGATGGCAAATCAAAATACCACCACTTGCCGCTTGTATTGGAGAGCTGGAGATCTTCATTTCTGTCTTTCAACACATGAAGATTTGTTAAGATTTGTCACGTCAATTACTCACTTTTTTGTTCAGAATTACGAGATTACTGATGTAAAATTTTGACGGTGATGGTTCATCGAATTACCCCCTCCCCCCTCCCCCCCCCCCCCCCCGCCTGCAATGTCTGTAGGAAGGATATTTCTGAGAGAGCGAGCTGTCTGTTTTTTATTAATCACGATGAGCACACCAGGACGAGATTTTGAATAGTCTTGAAGACCATGGAGGAATTCTTCTCACCTGCAGTGAACGAGAACTGGTCCTGTACTATCCCCGTCCTCCCCCTCACTACATCTCGCCTTGGTGAGCTGCTCGTACAACTCCAGGACGTCTTGAATGGAGGACGGCAGCTCGGCCTGCACTGGACATGACTTCAACTGAAGCTGGCGCACTTCATGTACTTTCTGCGGAATACACGCCACACTGAAATTTTGCATCTCCCTTGATAATCATTAATTCGAGTATCACGAGTACCAATCTGGACTACGAAACATGAGATGCTATGTCAACTTTTTAAGATATTAAGGTGTGGTGGTCCAATTAATCGCGTCTTGTGGTTTACATGGGTCCACGATTTGAACTCTTGTTTCCTTTTAAGAAGTTTTACCAAAACTCAATCACCAAGCCTCCCCTTCCTTGCTGGATTTTACCCATTTGCACACTTGGGCAGAGTAGAGTGATGTGGATTGAGTGTCTTGCTCAGCCCATAAGTTCCATTGCACAGCCTGAACCCAAGACCTTGAAAAGTTTGAAAAGTCACTGTGCTGTCAACAGACCACGACTTCACCTCCACTTGGAATTTTTCTTATTCACCATGTTCACCCCCTTCCCCTTGTATTTCAGCGCCTTCATCACTCGTATTGTGTGTTCTTTGTCATCTTTTCATATTCTCAACTTCCTATCTTTGCCATTCTTCTAAAATCCTTACTATCTCAATCGTTACATACAGCAAGACGTAAGAGAGCCAGTTCAAGTAACCAAAATTTTCAGAAACGCACATGTCATTTCTGAGATATTGAAATCTCCTTGATGATTTACGAACACGAAATTCGATGAGACTTTACCTTGGACTCGTCTTTGACGACCTGTATCGATCTGCAGGTGATGTGATTGAGATTCTCCTTACTCAAGAGGGTGACAGTGTAAGGCCCGTATTTCTGGCTCCCCTTCTCGGGAAAATATGAAGCGAATGACTGTTGCGGAAGAGAAAGATCAACATCAGCTGCAAGGATCGGTATTTTGGGGGATTTCTAGAACGCTGTATACCGAGTTTCATCATTGGGGTAACGTTTGGTTGACAAATTTGTTGAGGACAACGCGAGTCAATTAAACTTTTACATGCTTCAAACTTTTTTTTATTGATTTAACAAAGATGTCCCAATGAGCATGGTATCAACGAAAAAATATTTACGCATTCATATTCATAGCTATTTATACGTAATGTTTCGAAACACCATTTCCTAATATAATCACTGAATCCCCTAACGTTGACAACACCTATTTAAGTTAAGTTTTGATTTCCGTCTCATTGATTTCTTCCAAGATGCACACACCTGATTTCATTGATTTCATTCAAGGGTTGAGATGAAATCAAGAAAAGGGGAAGAGAGATACAAAGATATCGGTAAGTATAATAAATATAATTTATAATCATATAACAGTACATGACGAATTTGGCAAGAATACGTGACTGATTTCGTCTTATTTGGTTTGTCAAACTCTAAAGCTATACTGATTTCTCTTTTTTCCAAATTATCACAATCAGAGATATGAACGGATGTTCACCTTGTCCTTGCAACTTCCGTGCAGCATGAGGATGCACGTGACCTTGTAGTCTACCACCAGACGCCAGAGATCTACCACGGTTTCCGGCAGTGGTGTCTGGGTCCCTATAAACTCATTTTTGTGTTTGAATCCCTGGGTAAGTTTTAAGGAGAAAATCAAATGTGAGCCGACAATCGTTGTGAGTAGTGACGAGAAGCTTAAAATCTTGTTTTTATGTTAACACTGTCTTCATTGATATCTTGTAAAGTAGAGATAATCAGAAAAAAAAATCACAATTAATGAAAATAACAGGAAAAATAATGTACAAAATAATGATAACGTTATTTATCATGTTGACTATATTTTGATACAATTATGGTTTCATGGTTCCAGGTAACTCTTTTCCTCAGATAAACGTAAAACCGCTGTTTGCACTTTAATACTTATTGAAAATACTTCCCCACATATCATTTTTGCAAGTTCAAATGGAAATTACCATAAACGCAAAAAGTTAAAACTATAACTGATTAACACATAAAGTATTGTTTATCGCTGCAGACATTTTGTCAAAGTAGATGCATCTCTAGCACCATATATACAATGTATTATCGTTTAATATTTTCCTGGGTATAGTTGTATTGGATGGAGGAAGAATGGGACAAAGCCTCGATTGAAAGTTTGATTAAAGGCCCTTGATGTCAAGATCATACGTAGTATGATAGAATGAGATGACAGATATAGAAATGAGATAAATCAAAATCTCATGTACAGACAATCAAAACAAGACTAGTAATACTTCCACAGCCATCCCCACTCCCAAGGAGTGACGAGTCGTTACGTAGCGTGATAGAAGTGATGGGACCTTTGGTATAAGGTATGATATTAGATACAGTATTAAGACATGGTGCAGGTTGTTGCTAAAATCAAATGTAGTTACAGAGAACATGATTGTTGAATGGTAAGATTTGAACATGGGGGCTAAGGTTTAAGGAGGTACACCACATTACCGGAAGGAAAGAGGCGTTGATGTAGTCCGTGCAGCCGTCAATCTGAGTCATGAGGTAAGGCCGCATCCTGTCGACTGAAGTGTGGCAGTGAAGGAAACTCGGTTAGATGAGACCATTTTAGACAAGAGACAGATACATTCCACATTATTTGATTAAGGTATTTCGTCTTATCGCCGTAGTGATCTTCTTTATTCATACAGTTTTTGGTATTGACAACATCATAATTGATAAAATTGTAGAATCGCAACTGATGGACAAGTTGTCATAGTTGACATAAGCACCGATTATTTGGAGTATAGCCGAGATACATTTTGGGAGCATATTACATACATACCTCTTAATTACGAGTCGTATCCATCAAACCATTCTATCATACGTCATAATATCCGTCCGATATCCAGTGGTGATTCTGAGTTCTTATGGCCTCGGGTACTGCATATTCATTCAAATTTATGATTCTTGCCTAGAGTTGTTGCGTTGAGTTTGTTTTTTTTTTTCGCATGAATTGATAAACTGCCCTTCATCGACGTAAATAAATATAATGATGGGCTGCCAGTCTAGGAAACAGTAGGTCATAATATGAATACGCAAATAGTGAGCTCATGATATTATCGCCTCTCAATATCCTATTGATCTTGTACAAAATGTAAATGATGAAATGTTCATTTTTTTCTGTCAAACCGTACAAAAAGTGATGTTATTATCGGCTGAAATCATTCGAAAATCGCATTCAGTCAGCTATAGCATTTGAGAGTTGGGCATATCTGAGTTTGGGAAAAAACAACAACTACTGAGAATTTCAAGATTTCTTGTGCAAACTATAGGGCAAGTTGTAAGTCATGTTATGGAATTTCCGCATTTTTATCAAATTTTGATCAAATTTTCCCTGTTGTGCTAGCACAATACCACTCCTTCTTTTCAGACTAACTTTATCTGAATCGTAATTTCCCTTTAAGTTGTCGTGCATTGTACATTGTATGATACATACTTGGAAGTTTGTTCTTGTAGCGATTCTTCATTGAGTTGAGTTGACTTCTGGCGCCAATGGTTTCTGTCTTCTTCGGATGGACAGAGAAGGCATCAAGAAGCTGTAGGTGATAAGAATAATGATTATCACCTGACAGTAAATGTATCATAATCATCTCGATCATGGAATATAGACTTGATTTTACTTGCTTGCTTTCATCTCTGAAAACAATTTTCCAGGCATTCCAACACGACAAGTGATGAAACACTTGCAAAATGCCTATCTAAATGAATGAACAAGACGAGACAATAAGTGGGCTTCTTGTTGAAAGTTTTATGTACGCGACTCTGTGGCATTTATTGTAATAGTCTGCATGTGTGGAGTGCTATTCATAGGAAAGAAGGGGCACAATAGGTGATGACTTGATTCCAGTGAAAGGGGTTACACAGTGAGGAATATGTTTTGGCGTTACTTCCACGATGAGAAGGTGGTATGCAAGAGTACCAAATACATTATAAAATATACTCACAATAAACTTGGGATTGGTCGCTTATTCTTTCGAAGCTTCACCCGGAGCTGCACTGTCTGATCCAGTGCCGCCGTATCCAATCAGAAATACATGTTCATAACCTGAAGCAATGCTGAAATTTGTCTTTTTTGTCTTTTTTTTTCTTTTTTCTTTAGAAAGGCACAAAATCTCGCCAGAAGCAAAATATATCTACCAAAAGGGGTCAGTACCACGGTTGAGCTTTTCAATATCATTCTTTTTAAAGCTATTGTTTCCATTTCCGTTGGATAAAAAAAAAGAAAAAAACACGTAAGGATATAAGGTAAAGAAGTAGAGATCTTTACTTGTATGCTTGTTTTTTACTTTAGGGAAATTTTTGTTTTAGTTATTCATCATCTGATCTCGGTGACCTTACCCGGAACTCCTGGGCCATGGGGCAGGATCCAGTCCGAGGATCGGTGGCAATCAACTCAGCGTATCGGGCCGGGAAGGCGTCGGGGTAGATTCGAGTGTCTCCGCACGTCTGGCTCTCGAGAAGGGCGTTGTAGATGAACTTGTATTGCTCCTACATACATGCGTATTTAGTGTGGTATACCTCAGTTGTGTAATGTACACATACCATTATGGTATGATTCAGAGGACTAATGGCCCAATTTATGATGATGTAAAATATTCAATATTACAGAAACTGAAAAACAATCGAGTAATAATTTCTACATGACGTGACACTCACACACACAAACACAAGCACACAAATATATATATATATATATGCATTCATTTCAAACAAGTTTGGAAACATCGTCTTCAAAAACCTTATTTTTGCAAAGAATCCCTCCCCCCCCCCAAAAAAAAAAATGTATATATATATATAGGACTATATATGATTTATATATATCATTTCAAACAAACAAACACCAACGCGTCAGCGAAAGGCACTCTTTCTTTATAACTAAAGTAAGAAATCGATTTTAGCAATTAAGCAAACGCCTTACCACAACTTGGACCATCTTGAACCGGCGTTGCCGTAAACCAGAGACGAAGTTGTAGACATCCACCTTTCTCTCATGTTTCATCTGGTCCAACATGGCGTCTAATGTAATATACGTCCCCGTCCTGCCTACACCAGCACTTGCAGAGATAATTCACACATACCAGACAAATGCCATTGGCAAATACTTGATAATCATACTTGTTCATCAGAACTTTTTGAAACTACGTTGTGCATAACTTATTTCATCACATCACGATATTGTGCATCACATTTCCCAGCTGGGTATGATGATACATTGAAATGTAGTAAACAACAACAACAACAATATCAACAACAGACAAAGTAACACCACTTAGTTGTATCGAAATGTTTTTTCTACATCATTGCAATTGTAATCCTTGATACTTTAATTCTGCCTTGTAAAGTCTCTATTTGTATCTGGCAAATCTTGCTATTCGTAATCAACATGTTTCTTAAAGGGGATGGCTAGTGACTGATCAGTGGGAATCAGTGGAAATGCTGGGGGATGATTGTTCCAATTCTTGTGGGTTTCATTTAAGAGTACATTATATATCTATCGTTGTGTGAAAATTATTTGCGTCAGAACGGTCTCATATTCAAGTAATGTAAAGTTTAATTCCCCGTCACTGTACAGGCATGCTAACCTAGAAACATTAAACTGCACATTACTTAAATATGAGACCATTCTGAAGCAAATAATTTTCACACAACAATAGATATAATGTACTCTTAAATGAATCCCACAAGGATAGGAACAATCATCCCCCAGCATTCCCACTGATTTCCACTGATCAGTTTATAATACTAGTCATCCCCTAGTATACTAAGGTAGAAGGCTATTGCCAGTACTGGGGTGCACTATTGGCATCAGACTGAACGAATTTGATGAGCCAGACAAGTGTTATGCCAAGTCCCTGCTGCAAAGTAAGTAGCGCTCATCCGTTTGGTCTTTGGTTATGGAATAAGTGTGGCAGAAAGAAGTACGCTGAAAAATGGCAATGCACCCATCGCACTCAACTAAAGTTCCACAGATGCATATACCTCTATTTCAGCCATGTAAGTGTATTCGTTACCCGCTTGATTACCCGGTTTGATCAAATAATTTAATCAAAGTGGGAACAAAAAACGTAATTTGCCTACACATCAAGGCGTGCAATTCTGCAAATGTAACCTTTATAAGCTCACCTGCAGTGAACAACAGTTGGGGTCCGATCGAGACGCCTTGTAACTTGGATGAATGTCATTAGCGGCGCTGTGTACTCGGGAACAGCCATATCTGGCCAGGCTGTGTAGTGGTACTGCACCACCTCTCTCTGAATGTCACCACGCTGATGAACACAGGGAACATTTCGGAAAAACGGAAAAACGGAGAAAAAAAGAATGAGAGAAAGATATCATTCAGAGGGGTGAAGGTTCATATGCGAGTTTCTTCACTTTGTCTCCCTCTAAAATTAAATTTGTTAAGATCGCAACTGCTGATCTGTAAATCGTGTCACTGCCGGCAACCAGGGACAGCCTGGTGGTAATGTCGCTGCCCGAAAGCAGCAGATGACAGGTTCGAGTCCCACTGGTTCCTTTGTTTCCGACAAGTTTGTTAATTTACAGATCAGCGGTTGCGATCTTAACAAATTTGATTTGTAGAGGGAGACAAAGTGAAGAAACTCGCATATGAAAAAAAAAAAATAATGTTCCCATGCCAAGGAGAGAAGGTTTACCTGTTTCATTTTTTTTTTTTTTGCCTTGTCACCTTTATAAAAGCCATGTTGTAGAAATGGATCAACTAGTGTGAAATTTCACGTAGGGAATGTTCAAACCAAACAATTAATGTTGCTTCACAATCAAGAAACGCAGTGCAAAAGACCAAAATTTATGTATAATCATTTTCTTTTTATATCAAATTTGTCTAGTTGAATTATTACAGATTCTCCAGCGTAGTATTTGGTGTTGCACTAATTTTGTTTTTAATGAGATATATCTAATCAAAACTTCTCAACGTATAATTTGCCTGCTTACCGTGATGTTGAAAGTCCTGACTGCATAATCAGGGTGAATCTCAGCTTTTACCAGCACAGCGTGGATGTCGCCATAAGTCATGGCTTCGTCTGGCCAGTATTTCTCACATTTCTTCTGAAATTTTAGAGAAAATAAGTGCAAGACGCGTTACATTTCAGTCGAAATAAAGCTTCATGTGAATCGTTATCGCACGGCTGATAGAATTACTGCAATGGCGTTTCAGAGAATGTAAAAAATCATGCGTCAAATTTACGTAGTTCATACTTCCCAGTGTGGACGAAAGCACTTCGTGAAAGGTGATATAATGTTTTATCTTCATTACCGCAAGGTATTTCCAACATCTCAGGATATCACAAAGTGCTAGCTTATTCAGCTTTCCCACAGTGATGGTGAAATTATGATATAACACATCCATCAATCATGTCTTTACGATATTAATATTAGGTCTGATCATAAAGTATACATTTCAACTGTAAACATCAAGTATCAATATCTACGAGAGATCTTAGGCTGTCAATTTCATAGATAGTCCTACAGGCGTCACTATCACAAATATCATCTCAGATTAGGCCATCAGTTTGGGGGGTAATGAAAGCAATAGTGTCCAGAAATAATTTCTGTTTAAACTTCCAACGAGGCGCTACGTATAGGATGAAAAAGGAACGCTTTAACGAGGTTTCAAACCGCGTGTTTCAAACCTTGTACATTAATGTTCATTTTGATGTCCTTTTAACAGTGGTTTTTGGCAGAGATTGAGGGATAAGAAACGTATATTTCCGCCAATTTGGATAAAAGTCGAAAAAAAGATTATCATACCTTTTTGCCTTCAACCAAGTTGGTTAGCATGACGATTTTACCACAGCCATACTGCCATATCATTCGCCAGAAGTCCTCCAGGGAAGCCACGTTCGGACCTTTAGAAACGCCGAGTGAAATATAAAATATACATCTTAAATTGAACCTTTCAAAGAGGTCAAAAGTTGTAAATCAAAGCACATATAATACAAAATAATGCCTTTATAATGGCATATTGTTATTAATTCAGATTGAGAGGGAAAAAACGACATCTTACAGTAATTTCAACTAAAATGGCAGAAAAGGTATGTTCGCATCCTAGAAGAAAAAATGAAAGTTTGACACACCAGCATTGTGCCCGTATCTGATTCATTTGACACTAGACTCGTGCGTATCAATGCCTCCTAATTGTTTTGTTTTGTTTTTTCATATAGAAATGAATCTTACCTTGGGCAGCAATAAACTTTCCAGGAGACTTGTAGCCCTTGGAATGGTGAGAAAACATAAACATTAATACAGCCATAGTATGCAAAACAACACCATTATCAATGTAGCTTTAAGAGATAGAGAGTAACCAAACAAATGAAGTGGTCTTATCCAGCTTTGTCATAATATATATTGACAAAACATTTATGTGAAAGCCATACTGTTTATCAGTGTAATAAAAGGAGATGTATAAAAGCGAACGAGATTTTCGTTGACATTTATATTGGTCTTCGCTTAACTTCCTTACTTGACGTGAAATGTCAAGATAATGGATCCCTCAATTTCTATTTTAATGACTCTTGGGAGAAACGGATTTTAATTCCTACATCATCGACCAATAATATGAAAGAATATATAGGAAAGACGTAAGGTGATATGAATGTCGTTCTATTCAATCATCACTGTCTGTGAAAACATGTGAAAATTAAAACATCGTTGAAACTTAGTAGACATGAACATCATGTTTTAAGTAGCCAAGCAGATTGTTTCTTCTTTAAAGATTTAATGGAATTAATTGTCAGTGCCGGCGCACTGTTTTCAAAAGTGTGGGGGCCCACTTCCGGGTTTCATGAGCTAACAAGCAAAAAAACAAACAAACAAACAAAACAAAAAACAAGGTCCTCAGCTCATCTCTACCCGTCCACTTCCGGGTTTCTTCAGCTGACAAGTAAAAAAAAAAAAAAAGTCCTCAGCTCATTCTCTCCCCTCCCATTGTAGTGCCTCTTACGTACTTCCGGGTTGAAAAAAGGGGCCCAAAGTGATGACACCTTATGTATTCCTTTGTATGGTGCACAAAAAGTGTGGGGGCCCGAGCCCCCACGGGCCCACGGCTGCGCCGCCCCTGATTGTGCCATCAGTTAAGCTTGATTTTCCGACAGAAGGGAATGACTTACGTCAATGTAAGAGGCGTTGATGTAGTCTGAGGATGGATCACCTTCTTTCGGAGTCAATTCCACTCGAGAATGGTCGTCTGTGGGTATACGAAATTGAGGGGCACAATTTTATCCCTTTCAAAATGTATTGCTAAACGATTGTTTTTTGCCTTCATAGAGGCAATGATCTCCATGACAGACGTCACAGTACACTTGTAACCTTCCTACAAAAAGTAAGCATCACTTTTATTCTATAGAATGAATCATTACTACAGCATAGCATGTACATATATATTTACATTCCTTATTTTCTACAAACGCGACTCCTTTATTTTGAAAATATGCGATATCACGATTGCAGCTTATTTTCATTTCCACGGCTACAAAATAGAGCGTTGCTGAAACATATATCGCGATGACAATGCATGACTAATAATGCCTATATCGACAGTCTTACAAAGCAATTTCGAAGATTACCAAATAATATCGTCGAATTGATGTAGAAAAAAAAAACATAGCACGAGTCCCATAAACCGATTGTAGAAAGAAAACGTGGTATCTATACTTACACGGAAGAATGTTGATGAAGCGATTTTTCGTCCGGTTCTCTTCTTTAGCCGCCACATCCCAGGGATGTAGTTGCTCCGAGGGAAGACTCTGTGCCAACGAATCATATAGACTTTGAACACTATTCTTAAAATCTATTATCAACTTACTTTCTTTTAGATGCAATTTGCATGACAATGATTAGTGTGGGAATTTCCTACATTCAATTAATGTCCTAGAATAAGGCGGATGAGAACCTAATAGGAATATTTTAGCATTGAAGTGATGAATAAATCAACGGTATTTGCAATGATTGTAACCTTGCGTGAGTGAGATGTTTGGTTAAGTCAGGGAAATTGAGTAAAAAAGAAGATTGGGTTAAAACAGCCTGCTGTCCGTCTCACGTCAAACCAAACCTACAACCCTATCACAACCCTAACCTTAACCCGAGTACTAATAAATGAAATAAGACCAAAGAAATTGTAGCTAGAGCAAAATTTTAGTGCCACCTCCTCTAATAATCGCCATTGCTGTGACAATTTTGTGATGTCACTAGTGTTACAATCTATTGTTTTTATTTTGCGCCTGATTTGACTGAATTCGTTGCAGTCAACTTGAATATGAGTAAAGCTGCGTTAAAAGGAAGCGCTTTTGTAGAGTAGATTGGCAACATCTTACCTGATACTCTGCTTTCAAGTCGAACAGACCTCCCGAATTCTTCTCCGCGAGATAATGGCCGAGCTCACCTACGGGAATGGGCTGGGGCTTGTTGCTTTCAGTCAGTACGTTTTCGTATATCGAGGTTCCCGCCGTGCCAGGGGCAGTCGAAGCCTCCTTACCGTCCAGCGACTCGCATGAGGAGAATGAGGGTTGTGAGGATCGGTCTTCACTCATATCTACAATCATGAGAAAAGGTACATATTACATGAAGCTGATATTGATGTCAGAATAGCAATTATTTACCAGAAAATGAAGAGGAAGAAAAGCAGCGAAATATCGCAATACGACGGTCGAAAGATTTAAATTATAATTATTATTGATGGTTTGCATGTAATGTTCAGCTGTTCAGTCCTACTGTCAAACTTTGCCCAAACATCCTTTTGTGCAAATGATCATGTATCAAGTGTAAATGGGCAATATGAAATAAAAATACATCATGCGTGTGTGCATAGGCCCCTATGTGTGGATATGCATGGAGTACGAGCTTATTCGATAGAGCGACGATAACCAAAACCTCAATTTCCATTTGTCATCAGTCTCGATTGAAATACATAATGTATGCTATAAAACTGTCCTCACTTATTTTACTCTCCCACACACAAACCATCTTTGTTCTTTTGAACAGATATTGACTCCTAGGACAACCTTACCTCTTTGCTTTGGGTGATGGAGTTCTATTGATTCGCTGTTACCCGCGGCCCTGTGAACAAAATCAGAACAGCTATCTTAGGCAGCATCATGAAGTCATGCATTGTCTATTTTCTACGTCTGATGCTAGGGATATCTTTGACAAACTATCACTTATGCGGCAAAGAGCAAGAGCAATCATTCTCTATGCTGGTCTGTGGTATCTGAGAACTCGTATGAGCAGTTGTAGGCCTACATGTCACAGGCAATAATATATAAGTTATTGTGATATGATCAACAAATAAACAATCTGTGCTGCTGAAAACCGCAGGGTACGGTAAGAAGAAGAAATGAAAGTTCAAGGTATGTTTTTAGTGAGTTTGTTCGAAAACTGATTGAGGTTTCTCTGTTCTGGCATATTCAAATAAAGTGTTGCGCATAAACAACATGAAGAATAAAGGACCCCTATGGAAACCAGCTCTGCTGATCAGGGTATTCCACCCCATGAAGCGGCAATAAATTCAAAATTCAAATTCAAATTCGAATCAAATGAGATGTTGAGGAACCGCATGTCAATGTTTCCGAAAGAAGACTATGAGAAAAGAATGAACATGTCCTTGCGATAAAGCCCAAAGGAATATACTCTGTATTTACTCATTTTAAGTGAAACAAGCAAAATAAAACGTTGATTTACATACCCCTCATTTTTTATCTTTAGGGACCCTCCTGAGGTTTCCATCCCACGGGCTGTTTCGCCCATAGGTATTGTGCTTGATCTCTTTCTCCATTTTCGTCTGAAAATACAGAATACAACAAACGATTGTACGACATCATCATCTACAAGTTTCATCCCAATCGCAACAAACAAAAACTGCTATAAATACTCGTTCATCCCAAGAACGATCACAGACTGGAACACACTCCCTCTGACAGTCACCGACATCACAAACAAAGACTCCTTCAAAGCAGCAATCCTACAGTACACCCAGGAGCAAAGCAACTAGATCCCACACTTCTTTCGCAATAAAACACCATCGCACCCCCTATCCGGTTGGCCCCTACTAAGGAGTGTTGGACAGTAATCAAGAAGAAGAAGAAGACATATCTCATTTTAAGCAATTTGTAGATTTGAAAGGCGACATACAGTATTTGTTTACACAGAAATTATTGTATATGAGATTGTGTGTGCTCGCGTTTATGGTTATTTCTATTCTTTCTTTATATTCATATTTAGTTCAAATTTGGAAAATACATAAAGTGTCTTTTATCCTTAACACGTAAGTCGCATACTCAGAGTATCATGAAGTCAACCCGGTACGATGGCGTATTTTGTAATTAACATTAATGATTTGAAACAGTCTGTTCAACTTGAATCTATTTTTGACTGAGGGGAGGAATCATCTAAATCTTTTCTCACTCCCACCTAATCTCATAAGAATATTGAACAAAAATATGTATATCATCAAGCTTGAAAAGACTGGATTTAAATCAACATGAGAGGTGAAGTCACCCCTCGGCAGTCTTTTTCGACTCAAAAAGGAGAACAATGTCTGCACATGATTTTTTTTTTAAAAAAAGTATACCTTACTCAACTTACAACATCAAGCACCCATTATCTGTTCAAAACTTTAGAAAAGGACTAAAAAGAATAGATCTACTTTTTCCATATGTTACCTACATACCTGTACATGATTGCCGCAAAAATAATTATCATGAGTACAGCAAGGAAGGCAACGGCTCCTATCACAGCAGGTAACACGCCGCTATTGCCCGGAAGGTTTTCATTGTCGGCAGGTTGAACTGGTTGTTGTTCGGCAACTGGAGTGATTGGTGGTGGGGCTAATATAACAAGACTGGGCGTTACTTCGACATAGATAAACCGTCACTAATGTTATCACATTTCTCTATTGGATTTACAAGTGAGATTAAAAGGTGCGAAACAGCTACAATCCTCTTTGTACCAACTTGCCTATGAACAAATGTATGTAAATGTATAAAACATATTTATGATTATATTCATATATATATATACATATATATATATACAGATGAAATATATTCTATAATACATCAAATGTCCTATAATATATATATATATATATATATATATATATATTATAGTTTTTTTTATATTTTTTTATATTTTTATGTATTATGCTTTTTCTTTGCTCAAAGTTTTCGCTATATATATAGGTGCTTTCGATTCCTGTTTGAGTACATCAGCCAGATAGCATACAGTGGCATGATATGTAAAAAAAATGATCATAAACTACTTTATTTACTCGTCAAATGCAGGGTCGTCCATTCAATGGGGTCACTTGGGCTCCCTTCATTGGTGTCGGTGAGGGCGCGAATCTACAAGGGAAACGTTTTCAAAAGTGCCTATATGTATGTTATACTTAGAAAACATCGAATTCATATGTCTTGAAGAAATGCTCGAAGAAATAATAAAATGATTCTAAAGTTAATATATAGATGTATTTGAATATATAATATCCATTATGTCTATTTTTATGTATTATGCTTTTTATTCAAAAAATGATGCTGTTCCACTTAGTGACTGTATACACGCTATACACTGCTATACAAGCGATTTTTGCAGCATCGCTATGACATAACTTTTTAAGTTATAGCACAGATTAACATTTCCTTTGTAAAGCTTCCATAACCTTCCACCTTCTGCAGATATTCCTGTAGATCACGACAAAACATTGCATCATTATTTTCTTTAAACTCTATTGATTGTCTCTGACACTTGCAAGGCCTACCAAATATTGATGTATGTATGGATGGGTAAATTGAAATGTAATAGGTTTGAATTATAAGGCAATATTCCTCAGCCCTTTTGTTTTCTAATTATTAACATTTTTTTTTTCATTTAAAACTTGCGCTGGAATACAAAATAGGGCTTTGATATATATTTTCCTGAGAGGGATCTATGTATCAACTGTGTATGGATTGGGCTTTGGAGTCGCGAAGGAAAAACAAACCTGTAATGAATACAATGTTCCTGAATGCAGTGCATTTAGTTTCGTCTGCATGTTCCTCTGACACAGCGCCTCACACGCGACGTTGATGGTAAACCTGGACTGATCCTTATCCTGCCAGCCGATCGCCTCATAGGTTAGATTGTAGCCAGTGATTGTAAAATACTGAGGATTTGGTCGCTGCCATGTGACGATTGCTTCAGTTTCTGTCACCGACAGGACAGTCACGTTTGTCGGCGGTCCCGGAAACTCTACAAACCACAATGGGAAGGATCAGCAATCATGATCATGGGCATGTATTTCGGTTCATCCCAATCGGAAAATGGACTTTGTTAGGCGAATTCAAAATAATATATATTTTGGGTTGCTCCTTTTTTATATACCAACGCCTGTCCTGTTCTTAGTTTTAATTTTATGATTCAAACCTATATTTTAATCAACAAAAATGCTGCGAATAAAGATTTTTTTTACCTTATCTCGTATTCAGCCTTTCTCCAAACTTTTGCTGAAACTATATTTGCCCCAACAGAGATATCATTGTACGGACAGAAAACCTCTCAAACCTCCAAGAAGACCATGTCAATCCTTGTCAATGAAATGAATAGAATATTCTTCCTTTGAAGTACATTTTTCGCCTAGGACTTAATTTCGAGTGAATCGGTAATGACGAATATACAAAGATTTTTACTTCGGTTTGGAACAATGATTACTTTGGGCGTCTCAAATCATAACATTGTGTATAATAATCATGGTTTGCACCACAACGTAGTACTAGACACGCATTTGAGACAAGGAATTCGAGCCACACAGAATGATATAACAGCAGAAAATAAACACTAGTTCACACGTCTTTGAGTTTCATAGCTTAAGGTTCCATTTCTTACCCTGAAAAAAAAAGGCGGAATATTTAGTTCATTTCCGCTGTCTTCCCTGTAAATAAAAGTATATCAAACTATTCAAGAAATGAACTCTGTAAATAAAAATTGATCGATTAATCTTTACTTCACACTTTGTTCAAGGTACCACGAAGCAACATTTAACTTGATGTTTTCCTTATATCCTTCCATGCATTTTATTTCCGTACATTCTGTCATTTTAAGTTTGTAGTGATAAAACAGCAAATTGTTATCAATATGAACTCGATGATAATGTCGAGCATTTCGATTCATTACTGATTGACATGAAATGATCAATGGTAGCTCCATGATCAAACAAAGAAAATTGAACGTTTTCATCACATGATGTGCTTGTGTGTGTGTGAATGAGTAAAAACGAGAAATGGGACAGAGTAAGAAAGACGGTGCGTCCGACTTATAAAATATTGTATGTAACAGAGAAATGTTGTCAATTACTTGGCTTTTTTGTTTTCCTCGTAGTCTCCGGACTGTAGCTTCCACAGATGTCAAAATTACACGCTCTGACCTTGAAACTGTAAGAATGAAAAGCCTTGAGCTGCTGAATTCTTAGAGTAGTAACCTCCTGCGTCGGTTCCACTGACGCATTTCTCTGCTCTACCACGACGCCAGAAGCAATATCAGTCAAAGCATACTCGTAGTGGGTAATTGGTCCGTGGCGTTCGCCACATCGTGGCTTCTCCCAGCTGAATGTAAGCCGAAGTGACGCAGTTTCTACCACATTTACACCAACAGGGCGTCCTGGCACTATTGAAATGGGATGAAATGAAATATTTCTTGGCAATATAGTAGGTGCACGGTGTAGTCATGTCAAATTGAAAAATGAAAGAAAGCTTAAGTGACTGACTTAAAAATAGATTTGAAACAACTAAAAAAGTGAAATTTAATCCACTGATTATTTCACATTTGAAAATTAGCTGTTCTTTTTTAACATTCACAATATGATCATGATACACCTAACGAGAGTGCAAGCGATTTATCATGGCAATTACACTAGTATAATTTAAATGACGATGAATTCTAAGTAATTTCTGCGCTCCACTTACGACAGTATTAATCGGATAAAGTATTGTCTTCCAATATCAATCCAAACACAATTACATATCCTCTATTTCATACTCAAGGAATATACGTTCTTTTCGGCGAATTCTGCGTTGTGCTGGCAAAGATCACACGGCAGCATGTTGACAATGCTTTAGTATAGCAATATGCCTAATGAGAAAGTAAGTGAAATTCTTATTGTGCATAAAATAAGTAAAATCAAGAACAATGAAAAATTATTAAAAAAAAAAGAATCTTCCCGAGGAAGAAAAGGTGATGAGAAAAAAAAATTGAATGGACAATGAGCCAGGAAGAGGTGGAGACATACATAGAGGAGATAGGGATGGCAGATCAACACTTGCCTGCATGGCGCGTGATAAAAGTTGTACACGCAGAGGCAGAAAGATACCCGTATGAATTACTTCCCGTGATGCATACACTATAGTTCGTATATGGAACAAGGTTGTCTAAAACCCGTCGCAGTCCGTCCTGACTTCTGACCCATCCATCGTCGATCCGATAGGATGAAGAAGGAATACAGAGGTCCCTGTTCAAAACTTGGTAAGTTACACGATAGTAATTCACAGGACAAGGCGGCTCAGTCGGTCTGTTCCAGGTAACGTGTGCCTCTCTTGAAGTCAGCTGACCGATGCTGACGTTCTGCGCCAAACCAGGTGCTGTAAACACATTGGATGAACGGGGTTCATCAGTGATGTTGGCCCGATATGACTTAGTTTCAGCATTTTGGTGTTGCGTAAGCTTTAAATTTTCGAAATAGGCCTAATTATTAATGGGAGATATTTTCACAAGTTTTGTAAATCTAGGGTTTATCATCGAACATTTTTACGAAATCTAA
Source organism: Diadema setosum (assembly GCF_964275005.1). NCBI lineage: Eukaryota > Metazoa > Echinodermata > Echinoidea > Diadematoida > Diadematidae > Diadema > Diadema setosum. Next base: position 23,683,289 of record NC_092697.1, read on the forward strand.
CTTCATTGTTATTTCTTATGTGCTAACAGGAATTATCGAACGATGCAATGGAATGCAAACCGAATTGTCATGTCATAGTGGGGAAAACAATCTCAGACAACGCCACTATTGTACAGACACAATTAAGATTAAAGCAGGCCAGTAACTAGCGGGGGTAGGGTGTGATAGGGGTTCGAACGACCCTCCTCCCCCCCCCCCCCCCCCAATCAAGAATATGCACGAGATTGATAGATGTCAGTTTTAAAAACGCAAAAGCTCATTCGCGTGGGAGGGGGATACCCCTGCCGCTGGATTTGATCTCAGCTCGATTAGCGTCTCTTGTGCTTCTTTCCTTTCATTAACAAGAAATGATTACCTGAAAGAAGTGGTTGACACCTTTCGTAGCACAAATCCAAGAAGAATGATGCTGAACTTGGTGTAGATAATGAATTAGGACAACTCAGTATAGGCACGAAGAAGATATGTAAGAGGCTTTTCTTCATGGCTGATGTAGCCTACACGTCATACCAGACTAGAAATGGTATAAAAAAGATAATAGTTGATTTTACATATTGGGGGGGGGGGGGAGGGGTACCGTCCGGGAGGGGTGTATATATTATTCATCTATTCATTACTGTCTTTTTATAGAACGGTCGATCCCTTTTTCAAATTTGAACCGCCCATAAAAATCCTATCCTAAAATCCTAATTCTAGCCTGTAAAGCAGATCAGAACGGAAAGTAAGAAATAATAGATTATCTCAAACGCTTCACCTGCGTCATTACGGGTCGATCGCGTCAAGCTTTCCCTTTCACTGTATCGTGTGTCCACGTCCGTCTCGGTAACTACCCGTATGCGGAATTCATAGCTGGTGCACGGGATGAGGTTGTTAAACTCTTTGGACGTGGTTGTTGTAAGGCCATCACTAATCACTCGTTGGTTGCTCTGTTGCACTAGCTTGTATTCGTAGCCCTGGATATTACCGCGTAAATCTTCACAAGCTGGCCTGTTCCATGCGAACGTAATACTGTCTTTGTTCCAATATTCAGCTCTCAGGCTGGCGACAGAGCGAGGATCTTTCGAGACATTGGCACAGTGTAGGAAGAAAGTTTAGGCTAAATGCATTGAATTGGCAGTTAGGTGACGTTGTCATTCGTATTCTTCATTAAAGAGAAACTATCTCTCAAAGGTGGGAAAAGAGCAGGAATTTAATACAAGAATGCAATTATAAATTAACCAGCATTAAGGATTTAACTAAGCCTCGCTAGCAGAATACAAAATTAAACTTCAGGTCTAGCTAAACCATAGATGAATCTAAAATGGGTTTAAACCTTGGTCTACAGTAGCATACGGGCCAAAGTGTCTGTGGTGGTGTCGTGACTTCCCACCAACTGTGCTCAATATACAAGTGTGCGCGGTATGTTGTGTTGTGTTTGGCTGAGTATCATACAGTGCATATTTCATTAATTCATTTATATTTTTCAATTTCCAACAGAAACATATAGAGATTTTACAGCAAATTTAATGCATAAATTTCATCACATTATATAATAAAGGATAGGTTTACAGAATATTTTAAGTATACAGATATGCTGGAAATGGGGAGGAATGCTAAAGAAGCAGGGCTGGTAGGGTGCATTCCCCCACACGTAATACAACATTATTCATGTCCGGGATACGTGTTTGCATGTATGTGTGTCATTGACGAGCTAACACGAAGTCAACAGCCAAAGTCAATTAATGGATATACCTGCACTCGAGGTTGTCAAGAGTACTTCAGCCATGCTGGCAGATACTACCCTGATCCTATAGGTAGCGTAGGGTTCAAGTCCAGTTAGAACAACGGGACTTTGTGTGATGTATTGGCTCATCACGGGCTGATTATATGCCACAACTGTCGGACACGCTTCTCTTCTTATCAGCTGATGGGTTACCCGCACCTGGGGTCGACTGGTCTGGTCCGGACAACCTCCCCGCACCACCCATCTCACTGCCACAGCCGTAGAGTTTGCCTGACTCATTTCGGCGCTGTCCACTAAAACTAAAAATGATCGAAACCGGTAGAAATATATCTATAAAATATAATGTGGTGTCTTCATTTTTGCCTTTTGAGAATAAAGATTTAGATGTTTGTAAACATAAGTTTATTCTTATCTTAATTATAACAATATTAAACGATGACAATGTAACAAAGAGATCATTAATGTCTATGCAAATTTGTGCATGATATAGAGGTTTGAGGTAATAAGCAACCGCATTAATACGTCATAAGAATTCTATCCTTAAAGGGGGTGTGTTTCCTATATGAAGGTATTATTTTACGGGCTTTACTCTAACTTCTAGTTGAAAATATTTGAGAATGAGTGTATGAAGGTCTAATCTTCAGGGTTATTTCTAGCATTTAAAGAGGAAATCCACCCAAAAAATAAATAAACTTCAAAAGAAAAAGAAAATTGTCCCTATAGAAAGAAACAAAATAACAAAAATCGGATAAGAAATAAGGAAGATATGACATTTTGAAATTTCACATTTTTTCGGAAAACATTTCTTGATGAGTCCCTATGAATATTCAAATGAGCGAGGTGATGATGTCATACCCTCACAATTTTTCGTGTGTGTTATATATGAAAAAAAAAATCAGCTAATACATGTAAAAACACGTTCTCATACCAAGATATATCAGAGTTAACATTTGTTATTTTCTTATTTTGGGTGGTTTAAGGCAAATTCTATGTTTGTGCAGCTGAAATATGAGCTTTTTGTCATTTCTGTATATGAAATGAATAAGAAATTGTAAGAGCATGACATCGTGAACTTGCTCACTTGAATATTAATAAGGACTGGTCAATAAATGTTTTCCGAAAAATAGTAAAATTTCAAAATGTCATATCTTCCTTATTTCTCATCCGATATTTTGTTATTTTTGTATCATTCTGTAGGGAGGTTTTTTTTTTCTTCTTTAAGAGAGGAAAATGGAACTGAGTCATGCAAAAACAATCTAAGAAAATGTTGGAATGTCTTGTCTCATTAAGTTTTTCTTAATTAGCAATCCTTGTCTCCACAGAATGCTTTATGTTTGATGCTTGTTTATTTATTTTTGTGGGGGTGGATTTTTTTTTTACCTCCATTCGATGTGGTTGCTTCTACCTCAGTAGACTGGTTGTTGGCGCCAGTCACGGTGATTCTGTAAGTGGAGTAGGGTTCAAGTCCCGTGAGAACCACGCGACGTCCGGTCACACTTCTACTTATTTGCTCATTGTCGCCCACCGAGTGTCTCGGACAGGCTACTCTTCTTATTAACTGGTAAGACACCAGCACCGAGGGTTTCCTCTTCTGGCCTGGACATGATCCATGTTCTGTCCACTTCACTTTTAATGACGTCGAGTTAACCTGAACAACCTGAGGACTGACCACTGAAACTATCAAAAGGGAACGCGGAAAACGTCAGTCACAAGAATGATGCGTCATGGTAGCTAGGATTGAAACAAGATGATTCTTACCTGTCATTATCGTGATTATAGCTACAGTCAATTTCTGTTCATCCCACTCTTGATATTTCGACTAAAGCACTTTGTCTTTCGTGCATAACTATTGATCCATTTTTTTTTCTCCAAAATTAGGATAACAATCGGCAATGACTTTGTTGACGTTTAAAATGCTAGTTGAAGAAGATGCTTGGATGTATTGAAAGTGGTCATTAAGGAAGTGCTTATTACCACTAGCTGTGTCGACAGGGAAGTAAACGGATAATAGATATTGCTTTGCTCATTGGCATAACCTATTCGGTGGAAAAGGACTCAAATCATCAGGGACCACACGATTGAATGTTTGTTTGTTTGTTTCCTTGCTTGTTTGTATGTGTGTGTGTTATGGACTGACACGCAACGTCTCCTTTATAGTCTTCAACTTTTTTGTTTGTTTGTTTTTTTAGCATAACGAAAGAACACTTTAATTACCCTTATCATACGTTGGTAGCAATGCGAGGGAATGTGTACTTTTCTTTTTTTTTTTAATAATTATATTTTAAGTTTCTTTACATCGTTGACCCGCACTGACGTCACGAGCTCCTGCAGTCTTCTTTGTCCAGCGATGGCGACACCGAAACTGTAAAAATGCATAGCTTTCAAACGGATTGTCCGTGTTTTCTCAAACTCACTGATGTGTTCTGAGAATACTGCTGCTATCACTCTATCCACAAATAATGATATTTGGGTGTCATACCTCTTTGAATGTTCATCTCACATGTAGATTTATTCTCCAGTGTCTCTCTATGATTCCCAAAGTTTATTAAATTAAAAGCAGTAGAGTTCGCAGTATAATTGAGGGCTTTTTACACTTGTAAATTTTTGCTTAGCCCCGGACTATCGGTGGGGCTAAGGGGGGGCCTTAGCCCCACCGATAGTACGGGACTATCCTTAGCCCACTTTCTGTTTACACTCGTTTTTGCCAAAGTGGGCTAGCCCCACCGATAGTACGGTACTATCTGGCCCTGCAAAATAGCAGGGGTTAGCACCGCAATTGCGGTGCTAGCACCGCAATTGCGGTGCCAAGCAAGTGAGTGTAAACAGAACGAAAAAATAATCCTGGGCTAAGCGACGGAGACGAAGTGCGACCCTCACTGACCAATCAGAAACGAGGTAATCAAGTGCTGCCGGTGCGTGCGTGTACGTGTACAGTACACAGCGTAATTATGAATATTCATGTGGTTTGGAAAGTCCGGGGCTAAGAAAGACGAGTGTAAAAAGGTCAGTTTTCTCCTTAGCCCCGGACAAGAGATAGTACGGGACTAATTGGCGAGTGTAAAAAGCTGAAAAAATTGGTACGGGACTAACGATAGTCCTGGGTCAGAGAAAGTCCGGGGTTAAGAAACACAAGTGTAAAAAGCCCTTTGGAGAAGCAACGCAGAGATAAGAAAATACAAATATGTGTAGTCTTGGCGACGCGCATTCCAACAATGGTAGTTAGTATTTTGAAGAATGTCAGTACACCTAGCGATCAAAGAACAATGGGTTATTTTGGTTAAGCCGGCAGAATATCGATACAGGCATCAGACATGACATTGTCACATGCACCTTTTATTGAGTTTTTGCAGGAATACTGTAATCTAGCTAGATCTATTCGAGATTCACTGATTTTCCTTTGTTATGCTGAAATTAATCTTTATTTATATGTGATTTAGTCTGTATTGTTTGATTATGTCAGTCATGTGGACATTGAATGATGTCATAATGTTCATGTTTGAGTTATGGATTAATAAAAGAACTGTATTACAAAAAAATACATGTGTAATTTGATGCTGTTGCTCCACTGCATATACAATCTTTTCGTCTCGACAATTAACACTGAAATCTCTCATTTTTTGTCATGCAGAGATTTTAAAGCAGTATATGAAAGGATTCTGTGTGACATAGATATATTGCAAAATCATTCATATCGCTTTTTTATGTATGCATCATGATTCCCACGTTCACACTCTGGTTTTCCACGTGCATTGCATATTCGGTTACAGATCGCTATTCCGAAGGTCTGTTATTCCGAAGCTTCGGTTGTCCGAAAGTGAAAAAACTTTCTTTGACTCGGAAATGAAAAAGAGTTCGCTACTCCAAAAACAAATTACATGAAGTGAAATATTCCATGTAGTAATCAAATAAATTCCGAACAAAAAAGAATTAACCATAAAACATTTTGGACAGGAAATCTCTACTTAGTTTATGAAACTGTCGGATTAGGGAAGCTTATCGTATTTCTTTTTTTTATCAACAAAACCATAATACATCACATTAAAGTATCAAATGTCACTTTTCTCTCCGAGTATCTGTAGAGCCCACAAATGTCAAAATCGTCAACTAATGTCAGAATTACCACAAATGTCAAAACACGTCGACCACAAATATCATAATTACCACAAATGTCAAAATTACCACAATGTCATAACACGTCGATCACAAATGCCAAAAATTTCCACTTTTACTGCAAATGTCATTATAATAATGAAAAATAGTGAATCATACTATAATTTGATCAACGTTTGTCTGTCTGTCTGTTAAATGGGATGAAACTTGGTGGGTGGATGAAGGTTGATCCCAGAATTACGCGCAACTGTCATAACGCGTCAACCGTAAATGTCAAAAGTCATTGATTGCATTATTCATTATCGTGTACATGTACATGGTACACATGTACATGATGTGATTACACCCAAAATTTGTGAGTTTGCTTGCATCATAATACACTGACTTAATAACTTTTGTGGTAGCTCTTCTTTTGTTTTGCCCAGTTCAGTGGCGTACCGTGCGTCGACAGATCTGGGGGCACCCCCCCCCCCCCCATCCTCCCATGTGTTGGGTCCTGGTGCTCACCGGCTGATGATTTTTTTTTTTTTTAGCGATCCGATGGCCCCCCCCCCCCATAGTTACGCCACTGTCCCAGTTAAGACAAGAATTTTGTTATTATAATATTACTGACAGAATAGTGAACGGCATGGCTTGTCAAAGGTTTACAGTTTTTGAACGACAGAGAGGAGAGTTTATTTTCGCGCAAAGTTTAAATTGCTCCGGACAGTGGCGTAACTACCGGGGGCGGGGGGAGGGGCACGTGCCCCCCCCCCCCCCCCAATCCGCTGGTTAAAAAAAAAATAATAAAGAAAATAAAAACTTACGAAAATGGTAATTCAAGGGTTATTAAACTGCTTTTGAAATCGACATGAAAGGGTGATCAAGAAATTAGATATTTTTCTAAGATTTTTTTTAAACCATAATATGATTAAAGAGTTATATAGTGTGAAACATTGTTCAAAAAGCCCGGCGCCGACAAAAGATTGTGATTCAGCGTGATTCCTGGTTCTCATTCTGAATATAAGCAGGATGTGCGCAGTGTACTCAGAACATCCGAACGGCAGAGATGTTGCGCAATGTGATGTAGAATGTACGTTACTCTTCGCTTATATCAAAGCTATCATTGATTTTGCAGTGTTGTTTTACATATTGATATACTAGTCTATATTAAAATGCCTTGCATTGCCAATAATAAGACTTGACCTGGGTTATTTTGAGAAACCTCTTATGAAATATGAAATAGCATGTAATTTTATGAGGAATTCAATGTTTATTTGATGAAAATTGGTTTTGAAATGGCTGAGATATCCAAAAAAGAGCGATTTAATAAAGTGTGGGACCCACACTTTATTACGATCGCTTTGTTTTACTTTGTTTTTGGATGTTTCAGTCATTCCAAACACGATTTTCATCAAATAAACTTTGAATTCCTCTAAAAATGGTATGTTCTGTACTCTATCGTAAGTGTTTTCTTGGTATCTCGCAAAAAGTTAAAAGCCCAATTCTCATCCCCACCAATACTGTACCATCCCTTTGATAACAGACATTGCGCCGACAAGAAAGATAGGAGTTTTTGCACCTGGAACTTTTATTTTTCGGGAAGATATTTATTGGGTAAAAATGATAACATGTATTCAAGACACATGAAAAGAACATGTTTCTTCAGGCGCTGGCTCGCTTTCGCTCGCTCGCAGACACAAATAAGTGAAGTAAATGATGATTCTGGATATATGGAATGACTTTAGAGGGTATTGTTATAAGGTATTTGCAATAAATTATCAGCAATGCCAGCAGTTATAGCCTGCAATAAGAGATTGGAGCTCCACGTCCTGGGTTATCAGAAAGATAACTTTCTCTTTCATTATAAAAGTGTATTCTAGAGCGCTCGCTACGTTCGCTCGCGCATCTAATTTCGTAGTGAATAACATGATCATAATTAATACTTTATGATTAGTGCTAGTGGTGCGTGTAGTAGTTTTAGCGAACGCAGACTTTTCTTCGACAAACAAGGGTTTTTGACTGCAAACTAAGTTTTCATGCCAAGCTGGGGTCGGTGTAGTGTAGTTTCTAGCCGTTTTTATTTCGTCTTTATTTCTCCGAGTTGCAGCAAGCCGAGTGAGAGCGCATACCGAGTGATTGCGATGCCCGAACCGTTTTTTTTTTTTTCGCAATCACGGGGTATGCGCCCTCACTCGGCTTAGCGCAATACAGCGGGCTTCTGCACATTATACACAAGCTGCAACTCAGAGAAATAAAGACGAAATAAAAGCGGCTAGAAATTAGACTAGGGTCGGTGACGCTTGTCGCTATTCAGGCACTGAAAATGACAAAATTATCACAGTTTTTGCATTCATTTCATGAAGAATTCATCAAAACTCTATAAAACTATACTATGCAGGTACCTTTGATGTTGCTAGAGATGTCAGCAATACAATGGGATACATTGTAAGGTATACTACTGTATTGTGCATGGTTACCATGGTAACCGGATGCCTACGGGTGATTGGTAACCCCCACAAAAAATATCTGGAATATAGACAGGTTTGTTTGTTTTGCCTTTCAAGCACATCACCCATTGTAGATCGGATCTTAAAGGACAAGTTCACCTTCATTAACATCAGGATTGAGAGAATGTAGCAATATTAGTAGAACACATCATTGAAAGTTTGAGGAAAATCGGACAATCCGTTCAAAAGCTATGAATTTTTGAAGTCACCGCTGGATGAGAAGACTACTGCAGTGATGATGTCACATGCGTACAACGATATAAGGAAAATATGAAGAGAATTTCACAAAATTTCATCTTTTGAAAAAAGTACACATTCCCTCGACTCGTTACTGACATGTGTTATGGGTAATATTATTCCCATTGCCTTTAGAAAGAGGCAAGTCAAATGCTCTTTTATTATGCGAAAAAAGTGAAAATATGTTGAATTTTCTTTACATTTTCTTCATACTGTTGTACTCATATGACATCACGAGCCTTAGTAGTCTCCTCATCCAGCGGTTCCAACACAAAAATTTTTGAAAATTCATAACTTTTGCATCGATTGTCCAATTTTCCTCAAACTTTCACTGATGTGTTCTACTAATATTGCTGCATTCTCTCAATCCTTATGTTTATGAAGGTGAACTTGTCCTTTAAAGTACCTACATCAACACTATAGAATTAGCCTGGATAAAAGGGAAAGGACGCCGAGGATTTTTCCCTCATTCTCTCCTTAGCATTAATTCATTACTGCACATTTTGAATCACCTGTAGGTATACCATGGTAACCATGCACAATATCATACCTTACAATGTATTCCATTGTATTGCTGACATCTCTAGCAACATGTACATAGTTTTATGGAGTTTTGATGAATTCTTCATGAAATGAATGCAAAAACTCTGATAATTTTGTCATTTTCAGTGCCCGAATAGCGACAAGCGTCACCGACCCTAGTCTAATTTCTAGCCGCTTTTATTTCGTCTTTATTTCTCAGAGTTGCAGTTGTGTATTGTGCAGAAGCCCGCTGTATTGCGCTAAGCCGAGTGAGGGCGCATACCCAGTGATTGCGAAAAACAACAACAACAACTGTTCGGACGTCGCAATCACTCGGTATGCGCTCTCACTCGGCTTGCTGCAACTCGGAGAAATAAAGATGAAATAAAAACGGCTAGAAACTACACTACACCGACCCCAGCTTGGCATGAAAAGTTAGTTTGCAGGCAAAAACCCTTGTTTATCGAAGAAAAAGTCTGCGTACGCTAAGACTAAAACACGCACCACTGGCACTGGCGCCTGCTGCTAGTGGTGCGTGTAGTAGTCTTAGCGTGCGCAGACTCTTTTTCGAACAATAAGGTCTTGTCGCAACTAAAGTGGCCTGTAAAATTTTATTGATACCACAATTTGGAACAACATACTACCTAGGGGTGTTTAAGAGGGTTCAACCGACCACCCCATGCAGTCAAACCTTTTCTGCGGGGTGGGTTCAACGAAGTCATTTTTTCTGGGTCCCTGCGCCTTGACTAATCAATCATTCAGTCATTTAAGCGCAGAAACTATGTTCATATAATGCTACTGCATTCATATTTCACATTCCTCGAGTAAATTAATATTTCCATTCCATTTTCCAGAATTATTCAGAGTTACAAAATCATTAAAAAATCTATCAATAGTATGCATGAAATCGCACGATGACCAACATAAATAAAAAAAAAATCTCCCTACCGTGGGAGAGGGGACACACCCTCCCCCCCCCCCGCTCGCTCCGCTCGCTTTGCGCCCCCCCCCCCCCCCTTTACGGAATTCTTGGACTGCCATGACTATACGTACAGTAAATGGAACAGTCCAATTCGTGGCAATGTTGCTCAGTGACTGCGCTGTGGAATGTTTCACATTCCGTTATATTAAATGGGTTAGTCAAATACCGGTTAGTGATTGGCTAAACACAGTCACGTGATGGAGGTACATTCGTTATGTTCGCCCATGGGCGAACATTCTTGTTATGTTCTCCCATGGGAAAACATTAGCCGGGTTCACACGTACACCAATTAGCGGGATACAAATCTCGAGATTTGCATCGCGACCGTCATCCCGAGTATTTTGCACGTGTGGACAGAAAAAACCCGAAAATTAGCGGGATAAGCATCGCGATGCTAATCCCAGGAAATCTTGCGCTGGTTCGTCAATTAGCGGGATAATTGGCCCCGCGCTGGTACGTGTGAACGGTCGGGATTAGAATCTCGAGTTTTTATATCCCATCATGTAATGCGCACATCACAACAGCCAGTGCCGTATATAGACCGATTCAAGCAACTGTTCATGGAAGTGCGCCCTCTTAAGGCGACGCCATAACTGGGGGCCAAACAGGCCGGGTCGGCAAGCGCCGTGCGTGCGTGGCAAGGGTGCCAGCCGGCAGCCAGTGCTTTTACCACCCGGCGCCAGCCGGCCACCTAGCTATCTCTGGCGCTGGCAGCGATCGACGCATTTGGATTTGTGACAACTAGAGTCTATATATTTTTTTTTTTTTTTGCTAGCTAACTAAAAATAAATCAAATTAAACAACTTATACCGACTATGAGCGAATGGGTATATGACATACGGCTGTAGCCAAAACTTGAATTTCAAGGTAAATATCGGTACGATCCGTGAATGTTTGTAGACTCTATTTCTTTGGCGATGACTTGGGTATACTCGCGTGTAAGCCCCGTATATTCACATTTTGTGTAAGACTTGCAAGAGAATAAAAACCGCTGGGGAGAGTTATTGCTAGGCGCAGGCAGACGTCTTGCTAATAAGCCTAGGCTGTTGACAAGTTAACTGATATAATTAAATACAAATAATGAATAAGAATCTTGAGCTAGATATGGCGCAATATTGCAAGCTATCAGTTAACTTAACCTTTTTAGGGCAGGCTCTTGCCTTTACTCGGGAGTGTCGGGCCAGCAGGGTAGAATCTGTCTAACGTTAGATCTTGTCTAGAAATCTAAGCAAGAGTCCAGACTAGATTTAGACCTATTGACTTCTATACATCCTATATCATTTTCGGTTGTCGATAACTTCAGGCGAGCCTAACTGAGTAAACCAAACGGAATATAAATTTACGCGTTTCTAGGCCGTATACACTCTAAAAACGCAAATGTTGAATCAACATTTAAAAGGGCCGAGGAGTGACAGCATTTTTGAAGTGTTGCATCTAACTTTTAAGATAACATTTTAAATGTTGAATCTAGCAGGAAAACCAACACTTTGAAAATGTTGTCACTCCTCGGCCCTTTTAAATGCTAATTCAACATTAATTTGTGTTTTTAGAGTGTATACAACTGTACCTAAACTTAAGTTACGACTACGTCGCCTGATGTCTACAACCGAAACTTCTACTGTTTTAGGTCTAAGTAACCTTGCATATCACGTTAACGCCTAATATTATAATCTACAAAAGTGATTTTCAAATCATACTTTCTTAGTATGATTATGAAACAGATGTTTGCCACCATCCATGGTTTAATATTTATAAGTATCACTTTATCAAAAGTCAAATTTAGAGTTCCAGGCCAAAATTGAATAGGCCTATGGCCAATTCAGTGCTGAACATTGAAGAAGTGAAAACAATATAAGAATTTAACGCATCTTGAAACATTTATTTAGCTGTAGTGTAGGCCGTAAAATGTTTGTCATAATAATAAAGTCTAGCCAGGAAGTGGATTCTAACTTTGGCAAGTAGGACACCAAGGATTAAAAAAAAAAATCCCCCCAAAAATCGGTGAATTATCAAATTCTTTGATCTAAACTTGTCTTCCAAGATGAACAACATATTTCACGAATATGCAGTGATAACCTAATTAAATAGAGAATCTAGTAGACATAGTTTGTTTAGAAATCTGTGCATTTTTATATTGTTGTATTTCACTTAATTGTCTTTAATTTTGCCTTAATTTATCATGCGTCAACGGTGTCTGAATTTCACACTCTGCCGTGCAGCTTCCATTTCCATTTTTTTTTCTGTTATTTGTGCACCCAACAACTGCACAATGTGTTTTCCTGATCCTTCCTTTGAAGCTTTCAAAGTAGATCATTGTCTGAATCACTCAATTTGTCCAAAAGAAAAGCATTAAAGGCCGCTGAATGACTTTTCCACACAGTGAGTAAACAATCACAATATAGCGCGGCGCCAGCGGTCGCCGGCCGCGGCGCAGCGGCTGCGCCCGGCTAACTATGCGCGATGGGTACGCTAGGCTGCTGAGCTGCAAGTGCAACTCGCTGGGTAGCTAGCTCGCTGGAAGCCCCCGTTGGCCGGCCGCGTTTTTTTTTTAAGACGGCACAGATTGGGGCATGGCGCGTGTTAAACCTATAGGAAAAACGTTGGGTTAGGGTTTTTGGTTATGGTTAGGGTTAAGGTTAGGGTTGGGGTTGGGGTTAGGGTTAGGGTTAGGGTTAGGGTTCGATGGTTAGGGTTAGGATTAGGATTAGGGTTAGGTTTAGGAATAGGGTCCCCGATAGATTTTTAGTTTCCCCAATCTGTGCCGTCTAAAAAAAAAACACGCTGGCCGGCCCCCAGTTATGGCGACCGTTATAGCGCCGCCAGCGGCGGTAGGTGAATAGGTCATCGAAATTGAATCGGTCTATAAAGAGAGTCTGGTCAACTGCTAATTTGGACGCCATGTCGTTACCGCGCGTATTACGCTTGGTTACGTCTGAGCGTAAACGCTAACCCTGTAACGCGGCGTTACAGGGTTAGCGTTTACGCTCAGACGTAACCAAGCCAAAGGGGTAGTTAACAATGGGCACTGCGCACGTATGAGCGCACTTCAGTAACGACATGGCGCCTGTAGATCACGGGACCAGCTTTTGACCAATCACAGGCTTCAAAATACATAAGCCAAAAACCGAGTTGGCCAGACTCTCTTTATATACGACACTGACAACAGCGAGGCCTCTGCGAATAGGTCCTTCACCTCTTTGGCGCACCAAAACAACAGCGCGCGAACCACACCACTGACGCGTAAAAGACAATGGGCAAAGGAAAGTGCGCACAGGCAGTGATAGAGAAGGGCGCTGCGTGACCCAGTTTGCAGGCTTTGCTGTATATATCTCTATCGGCAATTAGCGGGATAATTCCGTATAATAATAATAATAAATAATAATAGTGGCTACTTGTACAGCGCACAGGTCCACTTTTCAGTGCTCATGGCGCTTCAAAAATGAAAAAATATCATATATTTACATGCATATACATATTCAAACATTTCAACAAAGAAAAAAAATGGTAAACAAAAGCAAATATATACCAAATAAAGAATACAACATATATCAATTGAAAATACAATATTAATCCAATATTAATGACATACAGCAATTACAGTCCTCAGTATGAAAGGAACAGATAAGTTTTAAGTTTGGATTTGAATGACTCTGTAGATGACAGTTCCCTTAACTGAAGAGGTAACTGATTCCATAATTTTGGTCCCATAACGGAAAAAGCACGATCACCATACCCATGTTTTATCTCTGGGTGTTTGGAGTAAGAATGCATCTGATGATGAACGTAGCCTTCGTGTCGGATTGTATTTTTGAACAGAATTACTTATGTATATTGGGGAAAAAGAATGAACTGAATGATGTACTAATAACAGAATCTTGAAAATAATCCTTTTTTCTACAGGTAACCAATGTAAGGAACGGAGAACTGGTGACATGGAATCAAACTTATTAGTAAAAGTTAACAATCGGGCAGCAGAATTTTGCAACCGTTGAAGTTTTGTGACATCTTTTTTTGAAAGATTACACAACAATGAATTCGAAAAATCCAACCGAGAAGAAATCAAAGCATGAATAAGTATCTCAGCTGCAGATTTAGACAAATATTTCCTTATGAAACTTAAATTACGCAACTGATATCGAACATTCCGCTGAATATGAGTTACATGACTTCGAAATGACATTTCCTGATCAAATATGACACCTAAATTACGGGCTGTTTTCGACGGAGTAATGCAAGTGCTACCGATGTTGACATGACATGACTGATAATCAACTTTGCTTAACATGTGCTTTGATCCCAATAACAGAAACTCAGATTTATCATCATTTAGTTTAAGGCCATTGGATGTAAGCCAAATTTTCAGGTCTTGCAAACATGCTTCGAGTTTAACAATGGCGGATGACAATGAAGACACAGTGGGTTTAAAAGACAAACAAAGTTGTATATCATCCGCATAACAATGATAACTAATACAATGCTTGCGAAATACTTCACTAATTGGTTGCATATACAGAGAAAAAAGCAGCGGGCCTCCAACAGAACCTTGAGGTACACCAAACTTTGTCATAGTTTTACAAGAGGTAGAATCACCAATTCTGACATAATGAGATCGATCACATAAGTAGGATATAAACCAATCAAGAACAGTTCCTTTGATGCCCAAATATCTCAGTCGTTGAATCAGAATAGCATGGTCGACTGTGTCAAAAGCTGAGCTCATATCAAGCATGATAAGAGCAGTGATGTTACCACTATCTAATTCTCTGAACACAATATCTGATAAGTTGACTAACAGTGTTTCTACACTATGACCAGGCTTGTACGCAGATTGAAATGAATCAAGCAATTCATTATCTTGCAGATACATTGTCAGTTGTGAGAAAACAACCTTTTCGAGCAATTTACTTAAATAAGGTAAATTTGAAATTGGACGGTAATTTTTTAAACACTCCTGATCTAAGCCTGCTTTTTTCAAAGTTGGATGAATAACTGCTTTTTTACACACCTGTGGAACTATACCTAATCTCAGGCTAGCATTTATGATTCTTGTGATAACGGGTGCTAAAACTCTGCCACACTTCTTAACCAATTCTGTTGGGATTGGATCAAGTTCACATGATTTGTTAGGTGAGTTCTTAATAAGCTTTTCTATCTCATTAACAGTGACAGACTGAAACTCACTCAATTCTGACTTGACTTCACATCAACTACAATGTCATTTTGGCTGTTCACAACGAGTTGGGAAACTCCGTTGGATTGCCACAATTTTATCAATGAAATATTGATTAAAACAATTGGCTAACTCAACCTGATCACCATGAGTGAGGTGTTCTGGTAAAGGAGATCGCTGTTTTCGGTAAAGTAAAGCATTAGCAACTTTGTACAACTTCTTTGTATCTTTCCCACAATCCGTAACCTTTTTTGAATGATATTGTAACTTAGCATCTTTAATCAAGGCATTTACACATCGCCTTTGTGCATGATACATCTGCTTGTGAATCTCCAGTTTTGTGGACCTTGACTTCCTTTCTAACTGTCTACGAAGCAGTTTTGCTTGAGCTATTTCTGGGGTATACCATTCCGTATTGGGGTGT
Organism: Diadema setosum; assembly: GCF_964275005.1. Lineage (NCBI taxonomy): Eukaryota > Metazoa > Echinodermata > Echinoidea > Diadematoida > Diadematidae > Diadema > Diadema setosum. The sequence goes on from NC_092697.1 coordinate 23,698,943, forward strand.
ATTGTGACCTTGATTCGTTTCTCAGGTGCCAACTTATCAAGGGTGGCAGTGAGTAAGGTGTTATACAAATTCACTTCATCATCAACATTATTAACTTGAGGTTCAGCTGATAAAAGAGACTTAACATGAGTATCAGCAACAAACTCTTGTGGGTTTACAGATTTCAAATTCCGTGTCACAACAAATGTTTTTTTGATACAACGTTTAGGAAGGTTCTATTCACACATTATTGCTGAATGATCTGATATACCTTCCACAACACCGGTATTACAAAGTTGTACAGTGTTACCTTTATGAGTTATAAGCATGGCCTCGATTATGAGTTAGCTCATTAATATGTTGAATCATATTAAAGGCTGACAATAATTCAGAGAACAACTTCGAATTCGAAGTTGATGAGTCCACAGGTATATTGAAATCACCTGCAATCAACAAGTCAGACGAGCAGAGAAGCTGTCTATCGAGAACATTAGAAAACTCATCCAAGAAAATCTGAAACTGTACTGAACTGGGTGGACGATATACATTGATGAAATGCAACGATTTCTGCATATAATTCAGAGTCATCTGAATCATTTCAAATGTTGTAACATTTGGGGAATCTACAATTCTGATATCTAAATGACTTTTAAACAACACAGCTATTCCTCCTCGTTTGCCAACTCTGGGAATGTGCTTAAATGTGAAGCCATGTGGTGTCAATTGACCAATCGGAGCAGCATCATTAGGCGTAAACCATGTTTCACAAATAGCAACAACGTCTAATTCATGATCAAGAATATAATCTACAAACTCAGCGGTTTTGTTCTTCAGCGATCTGGCATTTAACATAGCAAATTTCATATTCATACATGAAATATCAGAATTCACAAATTTTCTTTCGTGTAACAACTTCACAGTTTGATCCCTATTTTGTCTTATTACTTTTTTACCTCTGTGAGTCTTTTTCACTCTGTTAATCTGTAGTGCTGTTATTCGTTGCCATGTCACTTCATTAATCCTAAGGCACTTACAAGAAGGTTGAGTGGAGTAAACACTATGAGTGTTGAGTGGAGTATGTGTGGACGCTCGCCAAATTAGCGGGATACCGATCGCGATCGCTATCCCGCTAATTTGGTACGTGTGGACGCTCGCAAAAAAACTCGAGATATGGAGCGCGATCGTCATCCCGCTATTTTTAGACCGGGGGCCCAGAGCATTTATTCAGCTGAAAAAGGTCACACTTTTTGATGGTCTCATCATGTAAGGATGTGGCCAAGGGTCAATAAAATGAATTGCTGGCAAGTCACATCCTGTACCGTAAGCCTAGGGACCACAAAAAGGGACCCCGAAAAATGGATTTATTCAGCCGAAGGGGGTCACGGACAAAAGTTGGTGGATATTGTTCCTTTGGGTGTACTTGTCATGAAAACAGCAATGCCAGCTATTTTATCCTGTACGGGGCCCCAGACAGTAGCCCCAAAGGGCCCCAGAAATATGGTGTTATTCAGCTGAAAAGGGTCACGGCTAATTTCTTTTGCAATGGAAGTAGTTCCCATCAGAGATATCCAAAACACCAATGCCAGCTATTTTATCCTGTACGGGGCCCTAGAGAGTAGCCCCAAAGGGCCCCACCCCCCCATAGGCCTACGTATAAACACACACAAACATTGATTTTATTCAATTAAAAAGAGTCACGGCTAATTTCTTTTGCAATGGAAGGAGTACCAATCAGAGATATCGAAAACACCAAAGCCAGCTATTTTATCCTGCACGGGGCCCCAGACAGTAGCCCCAAAGTGCCCCTCCCCCTATAAGCCCTACGTACAAACACACACACACACACTGACTTTATTCAGCTGATAAGAGTAACGGCTAATTTCATTTGCAATGGAAGTAGTACCCATCAGAGACATACAAAACACCAAAGCCATTTATTTTGTCCTGTACGGGGCCCTAGACAGTAGCCCCAAAGTGCCCCCCCCCCCCCCCAACACACATACTCACACAATCTAGTTTCATTCACCTGAAAAAGGGTCACGGCTAATTTCTTTTGCAATGGAATTAGTACCCATCAGAGAAATCCAAAATACCAAAGCCAGTTATTTTATCCTGCATGGGGCCCCAGACAGTAGCCCCAGATAGTAGCCCCAAATTGCCCCCTTACCCCCTCCCCCTCCCCCTCCCCCCACACACACACACACACATTGATTTCATTCAGCTGAAAAGGGTCACGGCTACTTGCTTTTGCAATCGGAAGTAGTACTCATCAGAGATATCCAGAGCACTAAAGCCAGTTATTTCATCCTGTACGGGGCCCCAGACAGTAGCCCCAAAGTGCCCCCTACACACACACACACACACACACACACACACACACACACACACACACACACACACACACACACACACACACACACACACACACATATATTGGTTTCATTCAGCCGAAAAGGGTCACGGCTAATTTCTTTTGCAATGGAAGTAGTATCCATCGGATATCAAAATACCAAAGTCAGATATCTTATCCTGCAGAGGGTCCCGTACAGTAGCTCCAAAGTGTTTTGCTTTATTCTCTTTATTGTTTGCATCTCTTCTTCTTAAATATGCGCTCCTTCGTCTTCATTTTCGCGACAACGACAACGCGTCCTCCTCATCATCATCAGTTTTGCTGTTCTGGCAAACATTTTCCAGCGTATCGGCTACGTTCGATTTTAGAGCGGCGAGTGCGGAAGACGTGCATAATTGAGTCTGGGAAAGTGTAGGAACAGCGTAGCTAAAGCGGCCAACAGCGTTATCGAAGCAGGAATGAAGCGTCGTAGGAACAGGCCTTGATTTTATACGAGAGTAGAGAACTTAGTGAGAGCGTCGTTAAAGCGGGAAGGTCGTGCTTTGATCAAGAAAGCGGCGCAGCAGCGGGACCATGTCGTCGGTGTCTAGTTTAGACTATATTTCCCGTTCTTGTGCCGCTGTTACTACGGTCAGAAAAACCTGGAATTGTTACGCTCATCCCGCGGTATTTACACTGTCACTGCTCTCTCCCCGTTTGAGCTACGATTCAAAATAGGTCAATCTTGATGGGGAGATGAGGAAGAAATTTTGAACCAGTTCAAAATTTCTTCCCGATCTTTAAAATTGCCAGATCCAACCCCATCACCCAAACGCTGCTGCTACGATGCTCCCGGTCCCCGTACACTTTTGCCGCTCTCTCCCGATCTGACAGATTGAATAGATCGGGATGCAGATCTTGATAGTGGAATTACATGTGGGGACACTTTAGGAACACTCCGTGGGGCCCCGTACAGCTATATAACTGGTTTCGGTGTTTTTGATACCTCCTTGAATACTACTTCCATTGCAAAAGAAATTATAGCAATGATTCTTTTCACTTAGAATAAAATAATACGGGAGCACTTTCCAGCTACTGGCTAGGGGCCCCTTAACTGGATGGGTTTGTGTTTTACGTATCTCAGCTGTTAATTCCACTGCCAAGGAAAATAGGCATACATGACTGTTTTCACCTAAAAACAATTAATTCATATGGGGTGGGAATACCTTGGGGCTATACCTGTCAAGGGCCATGCATCCGGGCCAATATCGCACCTCTTTTAATCGAATTCTTTAATGTTGAATTAAATTTAGCAAAAATTTCGCCTAGATGACATGGTAGTTCAATGTCATATTAATCTCTTCATTCAAATTTATTTTGAAACATTCACATTACCTCTAACCTTATTCTAAATAACACTTTTTCAACTGAAATCGATATATAAGACAAGTACCATTCCACTATCCGTTCATTCATAAATTCATAATGATATAGTCACGTGATTACATGCTGCGCTCGTTCATTCAAATTGATTTCTGGCCATCTAATTTAACATGTTCTGCAGTCAATTAAACAGATGTGTTCATGCTTGGCCTCTTTCCTTATTTTCTTTCGTCGTAGTTATTGTTTGTAAGCATCATAGCATTTCATGTTTTCGTATTCGTTTAAGAGACTTTGACGCCATTTTTTAACGTGCTTTTTGAATCCAAAGAAGTAAGAAGCCACAAATTATTTGGCCGTTTCGAGCGCTTTATTACGAGCGGTCGGCCAGTTACAAGAAGTCAAGGTTATGATCCTCAAATGTTTTTTTTTTTTTTTTTTATAATTCTTTCTATGTCTTCTAGAGATATACGTCTGTATTATTGTGCTGTCATGACTATAAAAAATGAAGTTAAGCTGCATTACTGGTACACGTATAGGCCTATAATGACATGTATATGAAAGAGAAGGAGCGTTACCAGTCTGGTTACAGAACAACCAAATCCAGTTATACTAGATAAGAAATATGACACTTTTACTGCTTTATAACAGTAATTTATAGATGAAACGAAAACACACATAGAAAGACATGTTAAAAAGATCTGAAACAAAGAAATAGCATGATTTGAATTTGAATGAACACGTTTGGAATTTGACTGTCTTTCGCGAAATTTAATGACTGAAATACACTTTTCGGCAAGTCAAGGCGAATTTGAATGAACGTAGGGTACCAGCCAATTTGAATACCCATTTTACGAATTCGAACCTTCTATCAAAATTAATGAACCAACAAAAGTGCGAAATTGGCTGGGAAAACCTAACTGGCTTTGATGTTTTGGGTATCTATGGATGTACACTAAGGCCTACTTCGATTGTAAAAGAAAAACAACTATGACTCTTTTCAGCTAAATGATGTCATAATAATTATGGGGGGGAAGGGCACTTTATGGCTACTGTAACCTGGGCCCAGTACAAGATGAAATGACTGGTTTTCGTAATATGGTCATCTTGGTTGTGCACTATACAGAAGTATGCTTCCTTTGCAAATTTCTTGAGTGTTTTGCTACTGTAACATATGGGACCCCGTATACAGGATAAGATGACTTGCTAAGTGTTTGTGATATCTCTGTTCAGTAGGCCCTGATATTAACGTTACAAAAGAATTTGTAAGACCATTTTCAGCTGATTCACAGTACATGTACTGTGGAGCTACTGTCTAGGGCTCTGTGCAGGATGAAATAACTAGCCTTGGTGTGTTGAATATCTCTGATAGGTACTTCTTCCAGTGCAAAAGAAATTACCCGTGTTTGGGGCTATACTGTGCGGGGCCCCATACAGGATAAAATAACTGGCTTTGGTATTTTGGATATCTCTGATGGGTACTACTTCCATTGCAAAAGAAATTAGCCGTGACCCTTTTCAGCTGAATGAAACTAGTGTGTGTGTGTGTGTGTGTGTGTGTATGTGTGCGTGTGTGTGTGTGTGTGTGTGTATGTGTGTGTATGTGGAGGGGGGGGGGCACTTTGGGGCTACTGTCTGGGGCCCCGTTCAGGATAAAATAACTGGCTGTGGTGATTTGGATATCTCTGATGGGTATACTTCCATTGCAAAAGAAATTAGCCGTGACCCATTTTGGCTGAATGAAACTAATGTGTGTGTGTGGGCGTGTGTGTGTGTGTGTGTGTGTGTGTGTGTGTGTGTGTGTGTGTGTGTGTGTTGGGGGTGCACTTCGGGGCTACTGTCTGGGACCCCGTACAGGATAAAATAACTGGCTTTAGTGTTTTGGATATCTCTGATGAGTATGCCTACTACCAATTGCAAAAGAAAGTATAGCCGTGACCCTTTCAGCTGAACAAAATAAATGTGTGTTTGGGGGGGGGGGGAGCAATATGGGGCTACTGACTGGGGCCCCGTGCAGGATAAAATAGCTGGCTTTGGTATTTTGGATATCTCTGATGGGTACTACTTCCATTGCAAAAGAAATTAGCCGTGACTCTTTTCAGCTGAATGAAACTAGTGTGGGTGTGTGTGTCGGGGGGGGGGGGGGGGGGAGCTCCTTTGGGGCTACTCTCCGGGGCCCCGTACTGGATAACATAGCTGACTTTGGTGTTTTTGATATCTCTGATGGGTACTCCTTCCATTGCAAATGAACAGACCGTGACTCTTCTCAGCTGCACGAATGAAATCAATGCCATGGGACCATTACATTGAATAAGTGGTGAGAGATTTTCATTTCTGATTACCACGTAGTTGTCAAATTCACATCTAGTCTGAGTCTATTATGTGATATCATAGCTATTTTTACCAGCACTCTGCTTGTTACATCAATCCGACGCCATTTTTTTTTCTTTTGTGTGTAATTCAGACTAGATTTTAGATTCAAATTATACAAGCTATAAATGTCACACTTCAAGTGAATTGAACAACAGGATAACTGCATCCGTATGATACTATAGGTAAATTTGATTTACATTGAAAGTTGCTGATATTCATGTTAAGTAGGCACATTTATTTTATTCTCTTAAAATAGCAGCATATAACACATGATATTTGTCGTAGTTGTTGCTTATAAATCAATGTAACAGCACAATATTCTGATACAGGTAGATTGAACCTCCTTTGTTGTTGTTGTTGTTTTTTAACCTCAGTCAGTACCCGTTGAGGCCATGGTTTTGTGCGTTCGTATCGTGTCGGTAGCATTCTTTATTTCATTTTGTGAATCCCTGTGCTGTACAAATTTTGAGTTTGTACCTGGAGTTTTACCTCGTACACAGGGTGACGATATGACAATGTTCCACTCCCTCTATTCTTTAGTGATAGCAATTTACTTTGCAATGTATGAATCCTTCTCACTGGTAAATGACCGGGTACCATTTCTCGCACCTGTTATACGATATGTAAATGTCATGCGCCGTAACCAAATTTCATGTATTCACATTAAGCCCGAGTCACCCGAGCAACCTACCTTCCTTTTCATGAGCATTCGATTACGTAACACTGATTGTAAGCAAGCATTGATATTACTCATGCACACTGAGTACTTGTTGATAGTGTTCTTTGCTATTCGTGAATTGCGTGGTAGTCATGGAGATATGGAATTCTCTACACTTTTGCAATCCGTTGTGTTGATTCCCCGATAGTTCATCATAATGGATAGTCTTCCAATGCAGTCACTGTCAAACGATGATTTTGTAGAAGCAGTTCTTGCCAGTAATTATACTACGTCTCACAAAACAAATGAGGTGTATTTTCAGTCTGATGTTATTCATCGTTTACATGAGCAAATGCCTGACTTACATTTAATATATGACGAAAATGATGCAGCTGTACCTCATATAACCACTGAATATGTTTTACCACAACAACTGGTACACCGCGAAACTTTTTCTTCACGTAATAGTTTTTCTGTAATGCATCATAATGTGAGAAGTTTACGTAAAAATTTTGATCAATTAAAATTACTTTTAAATCTTTCATCAGTTACTTTTTCAGTTATTGGTCTTTGCGAAACTTGGTTGCATGATCCGCTTCATTCGCTGGTATGTATTGACGGTTACACTTTAGTTTCAAAGGATAGAACACGTAAGGATGGTGGTGGTGTGGCCTTGTTTGTTAAAGATGATGTCAAGTTTAATGTTATGGAAACATTTTGTCAAGTTTCTGATATGATTGAATGTGTCTTTATAGACATTGTTATACCGAATGCGAAAAACCTTATAGTTGGAGAAATTTACAGGCCACCAAATAGTAATTTTAACGATTTTGTCGGTGTACTGCAAACTATACTTGACTCTCCATCTCTTATGAACAAGCATTGCATATTGATGGGAGACTTTAATGTTAATTTATTTTGTTATAATGAAAAGCCCCAGTGTCAGGAATTTTTAGATACAATGATGTACAATTCATTTATACCTTGTATCACGAAACCAACAAGGGTTTCTGATACAACTTCGTCACTAATTGACAACATATTTACAAATTTATCTCACGTTGCTGATCAAGGAATCATTGTTTCTGATATATCGGATCACTTCCCTATATTTGTGACGTTACACGATATTTTTGAAAAAGGTAAAACAAATTATAATAAAAAGGGATTTCGAGTAATGTCACAACAACGTATAGAAAGTTTTAAAATGAGTCTTGATCATACCGACTGGTCTGCTGTTTATAATATGAACGACGCTGATATAGCGTTTGATATATTCAATGAAATTGTTTTGCGTTTATATGATGCTCATTTCCCAGTTTCATCGATCAAATTAATTATAAAAAAATCCCAAGAAGTCCTTGGATCACCAAATAAATTTTGAGATCTATAAATCGTAAAAACAATTTATTTTATAGATATAAGTCTAGTGGTACAGAAGAAGCAAAACGTAAATACTCAGCTTACCGAAATACTTTGACTTCTGTGCTACGTAAAGCAAAAAAAGATTATTTTTCTGCACAATTTCAAATCCATAAAAATGATATCAAGTCTACTTGGAAAGTTATAAATGATGTATTAAAAAAGAATGATGGAAAGAAACTGGGAATTGATAAAATAATACAAAATGGAACGATAATTGATGACTCCCGTGGTATTGCTGAAGCATTCAACACGTATTTTGTAAATATTGGGTCAAATTTGGCCAGAAATATTCCTTTAACGGAAAAAACATTTCATTCATTTCTTGTGAATCCCAATCCTAGTTCTATATTTTCACGCCCGTAGATGCATTGGATGTCATTGATATTGTAAATAATTTTAAAGCTAAACAAAGCTCAGGCTATGATGGTATTTCAATGTTTCTTCTTAAACAAATCATTTATGAAGTAGCTGCACCTTTGACCCATGTATTCAATAATTGTCTTTAATGACTGTTGTGTTTCCTAGTAAAATGAAAGTTGCCAAGATTATTCCTGTTTTTAAGAAAGGCAGACAGGACGACCTGGGCAATTATAGACCTATATCTCTTTTATCATCATTCTCCGAAGTACTTGAAAAAGTTGTCTACTCCCGAACTATCAAGTTTTTAAATGACCATGATATCTTAGTAGACACTCAATTTGGTTTTCGCAAAAAACATTAGACCTCTCACGCTGTTTTGTTGTTAATAGATAAAGTTGTTCAAGCTATCGAAGCTAAATCTCACACTGTTGGAGTTTTTCTGGACCACTCCAAGGCGTTCGACACAATTGATCATGAAATATGACTGTACAAACTGTCTCATTACGGGATTCGTGGCAGCGCCTTGGAGTGGTTCAGAGATTACCTCACAAATCGATCACAATTTGTACACATTAATGATTCTGATTCAAGCACAGCAAATATAACGTGTGGTGTTCCACAAGGCTCCCTTTTGGGACCACTTCTTTTTATTGTGTACATAAATGATTTGCCCAGGTCATCAGCACTCCTTTCTTTCCTCTTGTTTGCGGACGATTCAAGTCTTTTTTTGACGCACAAAAATCCTACTGAGTTACTTGATATGCTTAACTCTGAGTTGAATCACGTCAATGATTGGATTCAAAGTAACAAATTATCCCTAAATCTAAATAAAACTAATTTTATGGTGTTTAGTAATACAATCACTTGTTTACCTGGCTCAATTTCAATCACAGGAATAAACTTACAACAGACAAATTCAGTTAAATTTCTTGGTCTTTTAATTGATTGTAAATTATCTTGGCAGGAACAAACAAATCATTTATGTAAGTTATTATCGAGAAATTTGGGTGTTATACAGAAGCTTAAGCATGTTTTCCCAAAATATATATTACGTACCTTATATTCGACTTTGTTATTGCCGTATCTTCATTATAGCATACTGGCCTGGGGGAATTGTTCCAAAATACGCCTGGAGTCTATCTTTAGAATACAAAAGCGAGCTGTAAGGATTATCAATTGTACCAATTATTTAGCACCGACAAGCCCTTTGTTCAAAAGTAATAACCTCTTAAAGATTTTTGATATATATTCTTACTCCCTTGGGATTTATATGTACCAGTTAACTAAAGACGAATTACCTTATGCTTTCACTCCCATGTTTGTAAAAAATAAAGTTATACATTCCTACCCTACAAGACAGGAAAATTCATTTCACTTTTCTCCCGTGAGAACTGCATTTGCTCTTAAAACAATAGTACATACAGGTCCAACATTCTGGAATAGCCTTGACTCCGACATTACTGAATCGTTGTCATTGAATTGTTTTAAACGTAAACTAAAAAAATCCCTTGTGCAGGCTTATATCTAATAATACAACATGCAATTTTATTTGAACTCCCTCTTCTTTATCAGATTCGTTGTTTATCATATGTATTCCATGTTTGCCTTTTGTTTTGTTTTTTCTTACTGAGTCATTTATGTCAAGGCTATTCCTGAATTAATGAATCATTATGTATCATGTGCGTTTTTGCGTATTCTTACAGTTACGTAACTGTGTTGCTCGGGTGACAAGGAGTCTTGTAAACGCGTTACAGGTGGCTACTTTGTATTTCGCTATGCTTTCGTATATTTTATTCCTTTCTTTTGCTCTTTTTGCTCTCTTTTCTTTTACGTCCCTTTCCTTCCTTTCATAGTTTTCGTTTCTAGGTTGTTTAAGAAGACCAACACTTTCATATATACAGGGACCTATACATTACAAGCTTTGCTTTTTAGTAGGTCCCCACATTTCATGTTTGTTAAATTGTCTTCTCTTGTATTTTTTTTTTTTGTAATTTACGACGCTATGTTCAATCTTATGTTCAATCGATCGTATCATGTTTGATGTTTTGAAATGTGGAACAATAAAATCAATCAATCAATCAATGTTTGTGTGTGTTTGTACGTATGGCCTATGGGGGGTGGGGCACTTTGGGGCTACTGTCTGGGGCCCCGTTCAGGATAAAATAGCTGGTATTGGTGTTTTGAATATCTCTGATGGGAACTACTTCAATTGCAAAATAAATTAGCCGTGACTCTTTTCAACTGAATAAAATCAATGTTTGTGTGTGTTTGTACGTAGGCCTATGGGGGGTGGGGCCCTTTGGGGCTACTGTCTAGGGCCCCGTACAGGATAAAATAGCTGGCATTGGTGTTTTGGATATCTCTGATGGGAACTACTTCCATTGCAAAAGAAATTAGCCGTGACCCTTTTCAGCTGAATAACACCATATTTCTGGGGCCCTTTGGGGCTACTGTCTGGGGCCCCGTTCAGGATAAAATAGCTGGCATTGCTGTTTTCATGATAAGTACACCCAAAGGAACAATATCCACCAACTTTTGTCCGTGACCCCCTTCGGCTGAATAAATCAATTTTTCGGGGTCCCTTTTTGTGGTCCCTAGGCTTACGGTACAGGATGTGACTTGCCAGCAATGCATTTTATTGACCCTTGGACACATCCCTATAAATATATGATGAGACCATTAAAAAGTGTGACCCTTTTCAGCTGAATAAATCTTCTGGGCCCCCGGTCTACTCAGCTCATCTCTCGTGCGAGCGCTTCTACGCTCTTTGTTACGCCACTGCCAACCTGCGCAGCTAGGATGCGCACAAACTCAACCGAGGAACGTCCTTAAAAACGTATGCATAAACATATCTTTTTCTTGTTCTTGCCAGCAATTGCTTACGATTTTGCAAGCTCTGTAAAATGAGCTTGATCTTTTGCTTAACTGGGACGTTCTCTTTTAAGTATCATTTTCATATTCATAAAAGAAAGACCACACTTGTGCAGGAGTGGTATAAATCTACAAAAAAAAAAAAACTAGACTTGGAATTTGTCAAGACTGACAAATTAGGTGATCCGATTTTTTCTTTTAATCAATGATTCGAGTCCTGATCGCAATAGGCATGACCATATAGGTTTTATCTGTGTTTAGAGACATTGGCCGTGTGATATTTGGGTCCTCATTTAGAAAAGAGAGTCAGGTCTGCCATCTTTGGTACCAAATTCCGTATACACTAACGAAGATACAGAATGAAGTATATTTGACCATTGACCCAACTTTGCACAGCCAAGATGGCATCACATTCTGAGCGAAAAGTGGTTATTTTGTGAAATGATTCTTGTAACATGGTCTTTGCGTGTGCAAAATATGGGAAAGATAGGACATGTATTCACCAAGATACAGGTTGAAACATTTATGACCTTTGACCCTAATTTACATACCCAAGATGGTGTCTGGTCAAGTAGTTGTTATTTTATGAAATAATGTACGTGACATGAACTAAACTTGTGCAAAATATGGGGATGATAAGGGCTGTTTTTCTTGAGTTATTGCAAAAAAAAAGTTGCAGAATGAAAGAAATATCTTAATACATCGAAGATAAGCTTTAATTTCAACCAAGTTTTTGGACGTGATGCCGACTTCGTATGAAAAAACGAAGGGCACATTCATGATAGCCCAAAGTCTCAGCTACAACATATCAAAATCGTGGAGAAATTCACCGAAGCATAAGTGAGCTAGTGCTCGATAAAGATAGTAATGTCAATTTTCATTTCCATAAAAACTGCACTCCCATACAGATTACACGTAAACAGGTCAAATTTGACAAGGTTACTTTCAATCCATTTTAACGAGGTGTTGCCATCATCCAATCAAAATTATGTTATTACAATTATGAAAGACCATTTCATAAGCTACAACATACTGAAATTTGGGTGAAAATTGGCAAAGGATAAGTGAGATACACTCGAGTGAACTTGAAATTTGATGACGTCATTTTGAAAATTTACTTTTTTTACTTTATTAAGAAATTTGATATCTTTTAATCATTTTTTTTAGCATCGCCAACCCATGAAATGACATGTACAACTCATCAGCTTTCAGAATGTGTCAAGAAAATGGGGGGTCACCGTCCATTCTGACGAGTAAAATCGGATTTAAAATTGGCGGTTTTTTGGCATATTTGCACTGTATATCGCCATTGACGCGCGCACGGAATTTCAACTTTGACGGGCCTGTATGACGTCATATTGAGTCTGATTGACTTGAAACTTGGTAGAAATATTCCTTAACATTTCAGGCATCCGATAAGTGTGAAAAAACGGGAAATTTCTATTGCATATGAGATGTGCGTGCGTTTATGCGCGCGCGCGTACGCGTTCGTCCAATTTTTTCAATTTTTCAAAAAATGCTCCAAATGGTCTGAAACGTGTGCAAAAAAAATTTGAGCTCGATTTGAGCATACAAATATTTCAACGCGCGCGTACGCGCACGTTTTAAGAGAAAATATGAATTTTGAGAATATGAGTAAAATGCGCATAACTTGAAATGTATATGACGTAAATTTCATTGAAAAATTACATTCCATTAATGAGATATGAATGAAAATGTGTTTTCATATAATGACGTCATAGTGACGTCACGGTCGACTGATCGCAATGATACATTAGATTTGTCGTCTTTGGGACATGATACATATACGGTATGAGTTTGAAATTGATACTCTGAGAACTTTTTGAGTAAGTAGATACACAACTTTTGTCCAGAAATAAGAAGAACCAACAAAGAATCCGTACAGATACAAAAGGTGATCCGAGAGGATAGTCGGACCACCTAATTACTCCTAAGTAGTGTAACAAACTTTTCCGTTTCAACAACGGGAATGTTCAGTGGTTAGCACGCAAAATAGTAGAGCTGATAAGCCGAAAAATTGTGCAAAATTTGACTAAAGCATGAAACTTTCCCCAGTGTTAGTACATGTTATAAGATTCATTTTAAGATCGGGAGGTAAGTGTGAATTGACCTCTGATGACTTCCAAAGGTCAATGACCTCAAAATTTGATAAAAATAGATATTTTGCGTCATTGATGAATGTTAAATACGGTAATGGTGTACTAAAAACTTTGTTAAACTTTTTTGTTACAGTGGAATTGTCTTCATGTTCCATAGAACCCTGACAGGTTTCTACCTTTGACCTCTGATGACCTCCAGAGGTCAATGACCTCAAAATATCAGAATATTGATATTTTGTCATTGATTAATTATAAACACAGCAATGATGTACTGAAACCATGTTTGTTTGTTTGTTTGTTTTGGTTTTTGTTTTTGTTTGTTTGGTTTTTTTTTTTACAGTGGAATTGCCTCAATGTTCCATCGATCCTTGACAGGTTTTTACCTTTGACCTCTGATGATCTTCAGAGGTCAATGACCTCAAATTATCAGATTTTGATATTTGGTGCAATTGGTTGATGATAAACATAACGATGTCTTAAAATTTAATTTGAGTTACAAATGAATCGTTTTCCTATTCCTCAGATCAAGGGAAATTATTTACATGTCTCTGCCTTTGACCTCCGAGGACTGAGACAGGTCAATGACCTCAAAATATCAGAATATTGATATTTGACGTATATTCAATGGTTAACCGTATACCTGGTGTGCAATCATGCATTATGCTATAAGCATTAATTGTATGCTACAATAGAAGTGTCTTCTCATTCCACAGAACATTGGTCATTACCCTGTGTGTATCCAACTTTGACATCTAAGGACAATGCGAGGAGCAGACTTTTAGAATATCAAAATTTGTGTAGGATTACAAATATTGATGTTTGGCTTCATTGGTTTAATCCTAAAAGTTTAATCATGTACAAATCACGCCTTGACGTTATAATCAAAGCATGTACGCATATTCCACAGGGCATTGGTTCATAGTAAAAGGTCTCAGGAATGTGAGCGGTGAATTACTTCAGTAATGAATTGAAGCTTACGTGTCTTCAGTAATGGCAGTGACCTCAAATATAATAGTTATGTTTGGGTTAGTTATGCAGCCTAGCTTGCATGAAAAAAATTATGTGCAACATTATCCAATTTGCACTGGACAAAATTCGTACGCTTAAACATGGAAGGTGGGGAAAGGAGTACCATATTTTAGGTTGATGCTTAATAGTATGTGAACAGGCATATGGCAAAGTCCCTTGAACTGGATGAAAGGGTGAAAGATGCTAACCAGAAAACAACAGGCCCACCTCATCAGGTGTACGTCACAAGTCAAACAACTCAAGAGTCGTACAGCCCATGAGTTACGCAGCCCACGAGTCATACATCTTGTGACCTAAACACTAGATGAACAAGGTCCATGAGCTCGACATCAAATATAATAGGCCCAAAAGCTGTGCGGTCCGCGAGTTCGACACGAGGAAAACTTGGCCCACGGTTCGAGATTGTATTTCATTGAGCTTAATCTATTCAGTGTATAGGTCTTGTGGACCTCTTATGGGCCTGGTTTGCCTAAACTTAGTGTTAAGCTCATGGGCAATGCTACCTAGTTTCGAGCTCGTGGGCTGTATTGTTCCGATTAATGACTCATGGTCCTGGAGAATACAGTGACGTCATGGACCATCTAGAAAACGACATACTGTGAGGCCTAACATGCATTCCACATAAAGTAATCCTGTGTCTTGCTATTGTCATCCAGTTAAGTTTAGGTCATTAAGTCAGGCAACTTGGGACATTTTTTGATATCTTTAGGTACCTCACTTCCAAATAGGAGTGGAACTACTATTTGCTCTAATTGTCTTCTTCATACTCGATACTCCTTAACAATTGGGCCTGGCCAAGAGTTGTGCCCCCATGCCCAAATATTGCTTGTTTCCAATATGGCCGCCATCCGGTTTGCATCCAATGTGTGAATCAGGGTAATATGGCAGCGGGTAATATCACCTGAATGATCCGGTTACAACTCTCTGCCAGCAAGTGATAATTCAGTGTAACCTCCTGCTGAAATAATGCTAGGGTTATTGGTCTAGATGACCCTCGATCTCTTTCAAGACAGGGCAGCATCTGCGTCTTCAGTGAAGCACGCGATTGAGCTTACATTGCACGGATCGGCACACAGATCTCCACCACGACTAAACTTGATAGACATCCTGAGGTCAGACAAGCGTTCGTCCAGGTGCACAACCACTGTATGCGATCATCAGAGTCTTCCATTGGCAATATCTAAACAGTTTGGGTGAAGGCAAGCTTGTCTCTATGATGGGTGCATTGCACATAGAGTACAGGATTCACGAGATGATAAGAAAGCTTCTTTTTGACTCGCGGGATAGGCTACAATCCTTTCTCAGGCAAAGGTTCTGAATTATCGGGTCGTGCTCAGTCTGCACACGTGATCTGAACACCATATCAAGTATACGTGTGCAATGATTGTGTGCAATGATATGTGAAAATGCATGGAGAAATCAAAATACATACATGAAAGTTTATGTATTTTACGTGGAATCAGTTCCCGTCTGTTGTCTTCATCAATCTTGCAATGTTGTTGTTTATTATTTTCCCTCTCCATCACGAGTATAATATGGAACGTGTTCATCATTTCACGTGAAGTTGTTGTGATGTCGGAAAATGCAAGACTGCATTGCAGGTGGTCTATTGCAGGTGGCCTTCAATTTGTTTTTCACATTATATTGACATGTTTAACAGACTGTAACTCACCAAGATGCCTCTTGAAATGTTTTGAAAAACTTCTGCTTGATTTCACGTGAGCGGATGATTATCAGTTATTGTCTTTCTGCTATCATCGTGTGTGAAACAAAGTATTGTTTCTCTTCAAAAGATAGCGTGCCAATTAATCTGTACTTAATAGTTTGGTGCTCTAAACAAGACATTCCAACCCACCTCTGTTGCAGCTTAGATATCCGTAGGCGTTGTGGTGTAGACATGGTCAATAAAGCGAGACTTCTCTTTTCTTTTCTTTTCCTTTCTTTTCCTCATTGACAAATAAGTTTAGTGGGAAACATAGAAGCATTCACACATAGTGTTTACATTTCCTATCACATGCTTTTAACATCGGAATTTTCACGTACACATTTTCCCTGGAATTTTGCCAAGAACTTTTCAACACAATACATGTTCAAAAGAAACCACGACAAATTACTCAAATCCGATTTATTTATGTTTTCCTGGAAAAAAAATATGGCGTAGAAATCAGTCCTATTGAGATATGTCATTAGAATCGCCAGCGCAATATATATATATATATATATATATATATATATATATATATATATTATCTATAAGAAATATATCGCATTTGTCACTTGCTGTCTTTTTTCCAGGGTGGGGCGGTACAGGTTTGACATATCTGCAAGTGCAGTATACAGTGTAATTTCTTCCCCGGGGACATGGTGACATACACTTCACAATTCCATGTTCAATTTTCCTAAAGAGTACACCTAAACAGAGGCGGCGGAATGTGTGTGTGTGTGCGTGTGTGTGTGTGTGTGTGTGTGTGTGTTTTCTAAGCGTGGGGTGTGTAGGGGGGGGGGGTCCGGGGCAATGGCAAGGGTCAATGGTCGATTTTTTAATTATGCTTTTTCCGTTTTCAGTATGCACCAGACCAGATTATATAGGGCCAACCAATGCTCTCTATAGAGCATCATCATGTTTACAATTAATCAATGATGCTAAACATCAATATTCTGATACTTTGAGGTCATTGAACTGTCAAGGTCATCAGAGGTCAAAGGAAGAAACCTGTCTGTGCTCTTTGGAATACAACGTCATTATTGTGTAAGTTCCCAAAAGCTCCTTACGACTTTCTCCAAGCCGGCGACCATATTATTATTGTACAGAGGCGGATAGATATTGGATTGGTCATCACATTTACAGCTTGCCACTCTAACTGATTTCTCGGCTCGAACATGCTTTTTCTTATAACTAATTTACTAACAAGCTTCCTTTCCCTAAAGCATTTCATTGGCTCAATCTTACATTGGGGTGTGGTGTTCACTAGAAATTAATTCCTTATTGGTGGGGCTAAGAACCACCCCCCCCCCCCCCTTAGCCCCACCGTAGGTACGGGACCAAGCAAAAATTTGCAAGTGTAAAAAAAAAATCTGGCAGGAGGGCGACCTTCCAGCTCAGAAGATCATTTATGTTTGGGGATCAGAGGGTAAAAACACGCCATCATGTTATTCCCCGTAGTTTGGTGCGGGTCTTTGGGGATGGAGAGCCATTGGAACTGACCACTAGTGAGGAAAGTAGCCAATGTCTAACTCATAAATTCCTATGACCATAGAATACTAGAATAGAATGGCTGGAAGGAAGATAAACGTTTTCATAAACTCCAAGAAGGGGAAAATACTTAGCATATTGAAAACGGATGAAGTGTTCTGTTTTCTTTCACTCTCTATCCTGTTCTATTCTATTCTATTCTATTCTATTCTGTTCTATTCTATTCTATTCTATTCTATTCTATTCTATTCTATTCTATTCTTTATTTTATGTGGTAGTAGCCATCTTGGCTACAATTGTAAAACAGATACCTATTCTATTCTATTCTATTCTATTCTTTATTTTATGTGCTAGTAGCCATCTTGGCTACAATTGTAAAACAGATATGTTTGTTTGTACATCCTCTAAAGATCACCAGAGGTCAAAGGTAGAGCCTTGTCTGTGCTCTTTGGAATATGAAGACAATTTCATTGTAAAACAGATATGCTTGTTTTGTACATCTTAACCATGTTTATCATTAACTTATGACAACACAGATCAATATTATGATATTTTGAGGTCATTAACCTCTAAAGGTCACCAGATGTTAGAGGTAAAAATCCGTCTTTGTTCTTTGGAATATGAAGACAATTTCATTGTAAAACAGATATGCTTGTTTTGCACATCTTAACCATGTTTATCATTAACTAATAACATCACAGATCAATATTATGGTATTTTGAGGTCATTGACCTCTAAAGGTCATCAGAGGTCAAAGGTAGAAACCTGTCAATGCCCTGTGGAATCGGTAGATTTGTAGTACAAGTGCATATTTAGTGCAGCGTAACCAAGATCTAGGCCTATCATTCACAAATGCCTCCAAACATCAATGTTCTGATATTTAAAGTTCATTGACCTCTGGAGGTCATCAGAGGTCAAATCAGACTTACCTCCCGATCTTAAAATGAATATTGTGGTATGTACTAACACTGGTGAAAGTTTCATGCTTTAGTAAAATTTTGCATAATTCTCATGATTTTGAGGGCTTAACTGCTCTACTAAAATGTGATGTAAAACAGGTAGGATGTCTGACTTCGGTGGAGAGCAAGGAGACCTCTCTCCACGCGCGATCTGAGAGATCAAGCAGTGACAGGAATCAGCCAGTACATCACGTGTGTATAGATGTGTGTGTGCGTCTGTGTGTGCATTTATGAGTGTCATTTCATAGCTTCGAGAAGAGCTTTGTACAGTGTTGTCACCAATTTTGTTATCTCCCCCTCCCTAAAAGAAATAGGTATGTTACCAAAATCTGTGGCCCGCTATCTCTTTTGATCGTTTCTTCTGCAGGCCCGGCTAACAAATTAATTAAAAGCTCTTGCTCTAAACGGGCGATTAATATATCCGTATACGTAAAAAAAAAAAAAAAAAAAAACAGAGGCACTGATTTGATTTGATTGTACTCTAATCCGTTTTATTTCATTATATTATTTTCCCACTATTATAATGCAAACAATGACTTTTGACATTTGCGGTTGACGCGTTGTGACATTTGCGGGTAATTCTGGGATCAACCTACATCCACCCACCAAGTTTCATCCCAATAAACAGACAGATGGACAAATAAACAAACGTTGATCAAAATAGTCTGATTCGCTATTTTTTCATTATTATAATGCAAGCAATGAGTTTTGACATTTGTGGTTGAAATGTTATGACAATTTTGTGGTTAATCAGCTTTTGACATTTTGTGGTTGACTTATAATGGCATTTGTGGTAATTATGACATCTGTGGTAATTTTGACATTAGTGGACGATTTTTACATTTGTGGGCTGTACAAGTATCTAACCTCATTTCATTTTCTTTCCAACGAATCCTGTTTTAGCTTTGGAGAAACGAATCCTCTGAATAACGACGCCCCTCCGTGTTTAAATTATGTGTGTTCGTAATATCGAACGTCATGAATAACAAACCTTCGGAATAACCTACAAGTAGTACCTATATCCAAATATTATTTACCTGATAGCGATGTCGTAGAAGCAATTCGTGTAGACGCACTGCCTGGTTGGCCAGAGGCCATGGCGCGTATGCTTAGGCTGTAGGAAATGCATGGTTCAAGCTGAAGGAATTGTGTTGACGAAGTGCTCAACCCTTGTAACATTAAATGTCGGCTCTCACCCAGGGTTACATCGTAGTAATTAAAGTCACCTCCCACGTTGGCACACGTAAGGGGCATCCAGTGAATTGTGATGGAAGCAGGCCCCACCTCTACTCGGGTGATGTTCACTGGAGGGGGAGCTGTCGAATTTGTAAATACATTCAGCGTAGGTCACTAGATATAGTGTTGCGTTTTGCGTGTCGTATGTCAATGCTATAAACATGATTCATGTTAATTTGCATTTACATGACGCACGAAAGCAACAAATACATTCTACATGATTGTTGCTCATTTTAGTTAGGTATCCCCTTGTATTTACCGAATATACTATATGAATGATGAAAAAGTAATGATAATAATATGAGACGTCGGTTTACTTCTATCATGTCTATAGGCTTTAGAGTACACAGTGAAAAACACACACGCCAAACAATAAGGGGGTTTCACACCGGGCTTTGCGTATGAGTTGCGTAGTGTTGCGGAGTAGGGTTGCGTGCAGTGACTACGAAACACTACGCAACTATACGCTGTGAGTATACGCTGTGCGTACATCTCTCTGATGCCCCATGCAGTCACACAGTGTTTTACGATGGGTTACGTCCGCCGCTGATAGATACGGATGAGTGGACGCAGGGGGACGCAGCGTGGACGCAGGCATCCGCAGGGACGTATGTAGACGTAACTGTCCGTAACTCATCCGTAAAGAAACGCAAAATGACGGCGCCAAACCTGCGAAATTTTGAAATGTTCAAAATTTCGCAGAGGGACTCCACGGATGCAGACTTACGCAAGTAACCGTAACCAAAAGTAACTATCCGTAACTGAACGTAACTATCCGTAGCTTGGACGCAGACCATCCGCAAAAATTTTTACCTCCAGTCCGCTTGCGTTCGTTTACGTCCACCGTAATCCGAAATTAACCGCAAGTTAACGTGTCACAACACTTTCGTCCGCTTACGGATATTTGCGGACAGTTAAAATGCTGCGGACGATTACGTCCTTCGACGTTTTCCGTTTTCCACCCGCATGGGAACACAGAGACTCGTGGGAAGCCACACAACTCGTATTGCCAAGCTGCAGCGCATTTACCAGGAATGCTACAACACAGTCGGAGCGGTGGAGAGGCAGAACCGCATGGTCAAATTATGAAATTTCTCCCACAAATGGTCATTGTATAGGTGGCACCCATATACACATGACATCGGTTGACCCTTAACTGGTGCTTAACTTTTTTTCTTGCACTCTTTGAATGTTTATTTTTCGAAAAAGGTAATATTTTGGGTAGGGGATGGGGTTACAGCATTTTATTCACTTTTCTGGCCGGGGAACGTGTGGGACAGCGATGAACTATATAAAATGAGAACGAATATAGTACGTAGTTGTCTATAGTCTTACCCATTTTACGCTCCATGGAATGTGTATTACAGTTTTTATATAATAACTTGGGTGTGGGAGGGGTGTTTAAAAGTCCGAATGTCTTTTTGCTGGAAATTTGATAAGCATTGCTTTATTATAAAAATCTCCTTAGCATAACCCAGTATTAAAGTCATGAACATCGATGCACAACAACAGCGTAACTACAGTTTGTCTATTCCATGACTGTAGGTATATGATATTTTCTTACTGTAATGTTTAACTTATCAATCTATAATTTTATTTGTGGTATAATTATGTTATGTATTCTTTACATTTATGATGTTTATTCATATTTGAGTTGCGCAAATAAAAAAAAAATTAAAAATTTCATATATCTTTTATTACTGTAAATCAATTTAAAGGAATACGATTTTTTTCACAACTTGTACGTAATTCAATTTCAGTTTTCCCAAGTGTAACAATGTACAGATGTAAGACAGTCAAAAATGCGATAACCTTGCTGTCATAATACACTGACTTGGCAGGGGTCGTCAGAGAAAACCATATTGTCCATAATTATTTATAACAATCTGTAACTATCCGTAACTATCCGAAAATATCCCAACTCTCCGTAAGTGTTCAGAACTATTACGTGCCAATTCGTAAGAATATCCGCAAGTGGACGCAAGGATTCGCATCTGGTCGTATTTGTCCGTATCGCCCGCATTTTTCCCCGATTGTTTTGTACAAATTTTCTGGTGACGGCAAAGGATCCAAAGGAGTCCGCAGAAAAAATGACTTTTTTTGAACGTAACGCCGAACGCAGAGCAGTATGTGACTGGGGTCTTACCCATTTTGCGTTCCTCGGCGTACTGTTACGTTGGGTTGCGTACTCACAGCGTATAGTTGCGTGATATTGCGTAGTCAGTGCACGCAGCACTGCACTACGCGACACTACGCAACCCTATGGTACGCAACTCTACGCAAAGCCCGGTATGAAAAATGCCCCGATTTAACCGTTCACACTGCCCCTGAATATCTATTTTTCTCACCATATGGATTCGAAGTTTC
Organism: Diadema setosum; assembly: GCF_964275005.1. Taxonomy (NCBI): domain Eukaryota; kingdom Metazoa; phylum Echinodermata; class Echinoidea; order Diadematoida; family Diadematidae; genus Diadema; species Diadema setosum. Next base: position 23,721,222 of record NC_092697.1, read on the forward strand.
CCAGAGTTCCTCAAAAAAATGTGCATCAGAGCACTGAATTTGAATTTCGAAGATGTAAAGCTCTCTCTTGTGGGAGAGAATATACCTCCTACATCACACCCTCCCCCAGAGGTCGCTTCGTTCCTTTGCTTGCGTGTTCTCTCCGAATATTGAACATAATCATTCTTGCGCCCGAGAAAAAAAAAAATCTGCGTACCGCCAAGCTCTCATTTCACCGATTCATATTGCTGATTCAAACTACTAAACTTAATTGACCGTTTCTTATTGGGTTACAATTGATCGTTTTCTTGTTTTCATGTAAACGGATAAGTAAACATCTGTTCAAAGTGAACAAATTGGACTTTATATAATTATACATGTTGTATTTTCTTAGGAATCTCTGAAATTTATTTGACAATAGTCGAAGAGAATCCCTCAGACATATATAGTCCATTAATTTCTGTTTGGTTTAGATGAGTTTTACTCATGTCATAAGTACAGCAGATATTGATCTTCTCTAAATTGTACAAATACCCTGAGTATAATGACTGCTATATTTGTAGAATACTAGTATACTTGCGACATGCCCTTTGCAAAAGATTAGAATTTTTGGTCACTCTGATTTTGATATATATGGATCTAAATGTAAATTTTAAAGAGTATACGAAGATCAAAACGACCGGAAATAGGCTAATCGATCACCCGATTCTTTCAATTAACGGTCCCGCTATCGATATTTTTTTCCCAAATACGTCTTAAAGGGGAAATCCAGTCCAAATATAACAGTAAAATATTACGAGTTCAACGGTAAAATTTTTATCGAAATCGGGTGAAAAATAAGGGAGTTATGACATTTTGAATTTCGCTAATTTTTGAGCAAACAGTTTTTGAACGGTCAATATGAATATACAAATGGCAAAGTGAGCATGTCATTCCCTCACAACTTTCTATATAATTTGTACATAAAATTTTGAAATTTCCAGTTTTTCATTCAGACGTAGTTATGCGCGAGGCTCATATCCTGATATATCTAACTGATCACTATTCTGAAGTTATTCAACCAGGAAGAACATTATGTTTCAGACTTCAATGACAGAAACATTGAATTTTCGTCATTTTTTTGTTGTTACACGATCAATGGAAAATTGTGAGGTTATGACAACGTCAGCTCACTCATTTGCATATTTATACCCACTGTACAAGAACTGTTTTGCAGAAATTAGCAAAACTTCAAAATTTCATAACTTCCTTATTTTTCATCCGATTTCAGCCACAATTTAACCGTTGAACTCGTAAGATTTTATTCTTTTTTATCAGATTAACTTTGGACTATAGTGATATTGAATGCGTGCGCGCCATCAGCTGTCTTGGCCAACGGCTCATGAACTGTTCGACATGAAATCTAGATATTATTTGTAATCTTAAAATTTAAGCGTATAGCTGGAACGCGCACACATCAGTACCGGCGCTTATACAGAGCGGAATTTAAACGTGCGGAGCGCAAGTGTTAAAATTGATAAGGAGATATGATCTGATTTATTGAAATATGTATACTTTCAGGAGCTATCACAAGTGAATTATGGCTATTTTTTGTTTATTCTAGCTGTACACAAATTTGATTTCCAGGGTAGGCCTATTGGTAAACTTAAAGACGATTCCTCACCAGTTCTTTGTGTATTGAGAGAAATGATTCCTGCATCGGCGAGCACAAAATTGTTTGCCGATTCCGCCGTGACTCTTACGTTGTACGTCGTGTACGGGTCAAGTCCAGTTACCTCCATTCTGCTACTCCCCTTTGCCACGTAAATCATATCTCTGGACGACATAGCAGACGAAGGACAGGCCCGATGTTCGATACGTGTGAGCGTCACTTTGTAGTGATCCACGGCACAGTTGATACTTTGGTAATGCATTATCCAGTATATCATGGCACTAGTCGCTCTGACTCCGTATGTAGCAAAGGTGTCGAAGCGGACTACGGTAAACGGAAGAATGAACTTACGATAATACCTACCTACATTGTTATATCATTATTAAAGATCATTTAACCCGTCGATTCTTTAAAATCAATTTTGCCATAAGCTACCCCTTTGGTGTTTTGGTTTTTTTTTTTTTCGATTTGTCTCATTCAAATGACCCAATCTCGCAAAAAAAGTAATTCCCTGCAACTACTGACACTGCGTTATTCTTGCGAAAAATGGAATACATAGCGATGCATAATTATATACTTCAACTCCGCAATGAAAACATATCATGACATTTTTTATCACATACTCATTCGTACCTCAAACCTTAATTTGTTCATATAACACCTGTTATACGAAGTACTTATATGACATTATAATGCAGTCTGGATTGACTAGGTTTGCTCAGAGGAAGGGTTTAAACATACACTGCCTAGCAACCTTCAAGGGAGGCCGCACATAAAAAAGATCAAGGCCTCTTTGTACGATCTACAATACACATCAAATCAACAACAACAAAAAAATGGAAAAGCTGTAATTTTTTTTTACCATTGTCCTCTACAGTGCACGCTTGACGACGTCTTCTCAGTCGTTGGTGTCCTCCGCAGTCCTCATAGCCGTTAAGGGCGCAATCTGTCCCAAAACAGTTGGTGAAATAAACATAGTGGATATTAGATGGCCAATACAGTTACTAGGATGTGATTGGTCGACAGCTCGTCACATGATACTGTTTGCGAGGATCGTATATGTTATACTTTCCCAGATCGTTATATTTCACCAACTGGTCAAATGAATATATTTTCCATGTCTGTCGCCCTCTTGTGGTTGAAATACCAACAATTACACCAACAAAAGGGTGTGGGACTACGGTAATTGGGACTACGGTAATTGTGACGAGCAAACGATTACTATCGATAACGCCAGTCTCGATCGATATAATCTGGTCTCCTCCCGTAGCTCTCCTCTGTTGATCTTTTTGACCTGAGCCTAACTTATAACTAGCGTCATTACTGGACTTGAGCCTAACGTTAGAATTAACGTCGTTAGAGGACATGAGCCTAACGTTATTATGCGTCGTTGGGATTAGTTAGTAGGCCTAACAGTAATGTACTCTTCTGAGAGCGTAATCAAGGCCATCTAATGTAACAGATATTGACTGGTAGGGGGACCGGTGGAATGTAACAATCTTTGGAACGCCAGGGAGTTATATTTTCCCTCGTGATCATCATCATCAAAATAATCCCTGGGGAAAATATAACTCCCTGGCGGTCCAAAGAATGTTATATTCCACCGCGTACCAGTCAATATCTGTATAATATCAAGGAGATTCGAGAGATTAGAGTTTGTCTCACATTCCCTTTGAACCTATGTGTGAAGCCGGCACTTAGAAACATTTGAAGTATATTATGTACCATAAACGGGATCTGCCTCACAGAAAGGAAGACGATTGATTCATTGCTCATTGCATGATGACCAGCTTCTCTCGAAGAATTACAATCAAATGTTTTATGAAGGTAATTATTTTTCCGCCATCTGTGCTTAAAAGGATGAGTGATACATTATGGTAAAGGGACGGTGATGCGCGAATAGAAATTGTGAAAAAAAAATTGATGAAATAAAAGTCAAAGGTAGTCGACTGGGCATGTCATTCCCGATATGACTCAACTGAAAATGTCAAAGTCAGGGAATTCGACGTCCTGAAACAGCTGAATCAACTCAACACCACCAAATTAAGTGGACCAGATGCAATAAGTCCAGCCAGAATGTTTCATGCTGAAGCGTTATCGTCTATCATCACACACCTCATCCAGCATTCATGTGAAACTGGAGAGCTACCCCAGGTCTGGAAGAAAAGTATAATTACCATATTTACAAATCCAGCTAACTATCGACTAATATCACTAACATGCTTGTGCTGCAAGATAATGGAACATCTCATTCTCAGTCATGTATCTAAACATCTCGCCATCAATGACATCATCGTGAAGAACTAACACGGTCTCGGACAACACCTGTCTTGTGAAACCCAATTAAATGAACCTATTCATGACTGAGCCTCTACAATCAACTAGCAACATTTAGACTGACGCCTTATTCCTTGACTTCAGCAAGGTATTTGACAAAGTTGTCCATCGTAATCTCGTCTACAAACTGGGCTTCTATGGTATACGTGGCCGCACTCTGTTCTGACCAGAATCTCCTCCAAAAAGAAATGTCAACTCCAACGAAATTGACAGAGACCTGGGACATGGCCCTTAAAGGCAGCCGGTCGTCGCAGGCGATTCGCAGCTCAGTAGAAAAGCACGACAAGCTGCTCCTCCCGTTATTGTACCCCCGTACGTACCGAATGCCGAACACGACGCTACGCAGCGCACCAGCGAAAACCTGATGGGGCACGAGCGCCGTGTGAGCTGTCCACTGTAATTTCAACATGGACGCCCGAATACCTACCGAATGGGGCCGAATGGGTGCATGCACAAAACCGCACAACAGCCATGCGCATGAAAATCTCTCCCGGTCCGCGACACAACAAGTAGTGAGAGCTGTGTAGGGTGTACGTACGTACGTATCTGGCTCCAGTCTCTGTTTATATGCACTATGGTGCCAATTTCAGCAATCTAGGCAATAATATTTAAAAATGTCTGAAAATATTATATAACAATATCATAAATTATTCATATATTACGTTGTTTAATATTTGGTATTTATAAATATGCTTTGATGAAGAAATATTAAAACTCTAAGCTTCATGTATAGCAAGTTGCAATGCATATGGCCATATGGCAGGTTGTTATGATCTCATCGTGCAATGTTGTCTGCTGCGTCAGCTGCATGTGTTATACGTACAGCTTACAGTACGTTGGGCCGGATCGTAACATAACAAAGTTGATAGAAAGTCGTCGGTACCGGTATGTCAGTATCAATATTGTGTGTGGTATGCGAGTACTGTTTGCAATAAAAAGTGCTGTACTGTTTCGGCTTAGCCTTGGCTTTGGTTTAGTAATGAAACCTCACAATGGAGATCAAACAGCCGTCCAACTCGAGGCAACGTATCTACTTGTTTGACGCTATCGACGAGTGGAGAACGCAGAGAGACGTGTTCTTAGCTGGAGGACAAGTAAGAGACCAGAGGGGGAGGCTCGCAGCGTCAGCGTGCCGATGAAAATTTTGCTTTCCACTTGCTGGAGTTGCATGAACAGTTTTGCAGGAATTTTTATTTAGAATGTGCAAATTCGTGTTACGACGTGCACGGTGGAATTGTGTTGCCACGGCTTACGCCAATCCAGCAACCCCAGCTGGCCAAGTCAACAACTTCAAGGAATCCAGATCCAGATGATGTGTAAGTAGAAGTCTACACATGAATCAGTAATTGAAGTGGAATGACTTTTTCTAATCTAGTATCAGTAACTTTAGGGCATTTGCGTTTGATCGACAAGTAGGCCTATTTTTCTATGTATAATTCCGCGTTCTCATTTATGTCAAATTATGATAATGCCGTAATTGAAATGACATTTGCTGGGTCAGTTTAATGTCATTAGTCCCATTAAATGAGAAGTTTTTCATATCAATCATGTTATGCAAATTCCCCAAGAATATGATTTAGGATTTGCAAATAAATTTAAAAAAAAAAAATGAATAGATCTATCGCAAGCTCCATCATACATGTAGTCTAACCCAATAGATCTGGTAGAACTCTAACGTTTAAACAGGGGAACTAAAGGTTCAAAGATGATAGATCTAACAATAATAGATTCTAGTTTAGGCCCTACTTCGACTTGAAGGTATGTCGGTTGGTGCACGGCCCCCTTCTATCACGGCCACAGTTACACTGTGCAGTGCAACTGTGGCCGTTGGCCCTGCACGGGCACAGTCGCTTCCGGTCCCCGTCCTGAATTTACACACGCCAGGGCAAGTATGGTTGGACCTACTACTAATCGACCGCCTAATGTTTATCTGCTTGATAAGAATATTTAACACTGAAATTCACGTAAAAAAAAACTTGACCTACGTGATTGAGAAAATCCAGCTCTATCAAATGCCGTTGTTCCGTTTTCGATTCGAAGTTTCAGTGCAAAAATATCGCCGACGAACTTGCGTGGCCTCGTTTCAGCTCTCCGCGGTAAATCGCGTTAATAGGATCGACCGCTGTTTTTGCATTGACAATGCACGCAAACCGAGTTGTACTGAACACCGTTTGTACGAAGCTTTTTAGAAGCCTTTTAGAAACTTCCATAGACATTACATTGTGCTGTCATTACGATTCGGTGAAAATATTCATTCGAAATTTTGTCCTTGATTAAAACCATTAATGAACAATGAATAAATCGCGTTTTCCCACACCATCCTCATCTACATTCAAAGCCAATCCATTTTTATGTGCTTTGCGCGCAGAGAAGTGCGTACTAAGTGTTAAGTGCGCGAATTATACGCGGTCGGTTTCAATAAGGGTGGTATGGTCGATATGTAGTAGGGCTACACAAGACACAGGGTCTCCGACCCAATCGTCCGCGTTCAGAATGGACAACTCGGCGGTAATATCCGCTACCCATGACGATGTGTCATCGTCCATGATGGCCACCCTACCTATAATCTGATCTGACGATTACAGTGTAGTTAACGACTGACGACGATCGACGGTGCGATGAAGAGAAGGCGTAGGCCTACACTGTAGTCGTACAAGTATAGGCAGCTAGCTACTATAGCTCATGCGAACATTGCATCACACAGTACATACAGTATACCATACATTCAATTCACATTACACAAAACGTACTCCCCGCGCTCAGATCAATCAAGCGAGCAAACGAGATACTATAGCGCGATACATTGCTATAGGGATGTCTTGCGCACACACACATTTCGCTTCGTAGCAACTTCGGAAGCGAGTTTACGTGCTGCCGCCCGCGGCTGAAATATGTCCATGTATCCTCGCGACTGGGTGTCTTTAACATCAAGAAATGTGCATTATGACATCACCCTCAAACGTAAACCAATGACATGCTCCTACACCACGCATGGATGGGAGGTATCGAAGACAAAATCCTGCCTTTAAGTATACCTAGGGGTCACGGTCGCCAATGATTTGAGCTGGGGTGCACACATCCAGAAACCAGGTAAATGCCTCCAGAACCATTGGCAAATGCGATAAGAAGGCGAAGGTAGCAACATACAACAACTTGTGAGACCTCAGCTTGAGTATGTAGCTTCCACCTGGAATTCACATACCTAGGACAGCCAGATCCTAGAAAATATTTAGCGCCAAGCAGCCAGTTTTGCGTTTCATGACTACTATGGGGAATCTAGTGTCAGTTCTATGCTCTCTTCTCTTGGCTTGAATACTCTACAACATCGTCGCCTCCTCCATCAGTGCGAAATGTTCTGAAGATTCATTATTGTCTTGTCAACATCGCTATGCCAGAGGAGATCAGCATAGCACAGAACAACACAGGGAACTTCGGCCTGTCATGCCAACAACCGTATCGAGTCACTACCATCTTTACAGTTTTTACGCCCGAGCCATAAGAATCTGGAACACTCTTCCAACCAAAGTAGTATAGAACCAGGTACTTCGGTAGCATTTTAGGAGTGCAGCCCTACCTGTCATTATAGATAGATGGCACCGCCACCTACCCTCAAGTTTCTGTAACGAGAGGCACACCCGGACCAAGAGCCTGCACCTGTCTGTAGATGCCCCAAGCACAGGAGCTCACATCACCACAGGCACATGCTACAACACTCCGCACAGCACAGCCCTCTCCAAAACAATGTCTTCGCTTTTGGGAGAGTATCCATTCAGTGTTCAAGATTCACGATCTGGGCACTAATCTGACAAATTCATTTATAAAGAACTACAAATGTACATAATAAGATTGTAAGACAACATTATTGTCGGAATTTACCGGAGAATTGATTGAGGGTACGGCTTCAAACACCGTCACAATATACTGCTGTGATTTACCCTTTCGCACATCTTTTTTGAATATGTTTCAGTTCACTCAATCAATGAACAAGCAAGACATACCGGCGGCGTATTTTTTATTTACACGCAAGCCTGTGGCTTTTCGCAATTTAATTCAATGAAACCGCTTGTGATGCGTCTATGCTTACTCCGCTCAGGTTGCGAAGAGTTCTGTGGGTTACTTTATATACTTGTACAGTGCCTCCGCTCGCGCCGATTCGATTCGTACACGTGCATCAGTGAGTGTGTGAAAGTTTTGCTTGCCGTGGTAGACCTGCATCCAACAAGTCCATGTATACGTACATTGTACTATGTAAACGAGTGAGAGTGCGAAAAACAAGACAATACAAAACAAAAAATTTGAAAGTTATGGAATAGGCTGGTACATGTGCATGTACATGTATCAGAGAGTTCTGAAATAACATGATCGCATAATCTAATGACACCTGAATGGAATGAAATACATTGGAAAATCATGCTTGCCATTTTTCTCATTTTAAAATTAATACATTGTATCAAAAGTAATGTATTTGTCTTTCAGACCCCCCTCACTCTCTTATTTCCAAAACGTCTCTCTTCTCCGTCTCTCCATACATCATAGTATTTGTTCCAAATACAAGCTCTCTCCTATCTCTCTTGACTCCCTCTCATATCACATGATTTCTGTTTCTAAGACCCCTTCTATATATAAATATACATTGTATGTACATGTATTTATGTTATTTCTCAGACCCCAACCCCCTCTGTTATATCTGTTGCTATAATAAAGGCCCTACATCTATCTTCATACTGATGGTATATTATTTTGTTTCTCAAACCTGCCCCGCTCTTTTCTTCATACTAGTTTCAAAGACTCACTCTGCATATTCATTTTCCGACCTCTCTCGGACCCCCTCCTTTTTCAAATTCATGACTCGTGTATTCCTTGCTCGATCACTGCTTGAATTAGCCTATATATATATCATACAATTTATTTGTTTCTCATACTCTCTCTGTCCCTCCCCCTTCTCTCTTTCTGATTCTTAAACTTTACAATGTTTGTTTACAAGACCACTTTCTACTCTCTATATACATTGATCAGTTTGCCTAGAAACATGTACAGTCGCTACAGTCTATGTATGAAGGAAAATTACACCACTATTGCATGAAGTCATTATGCACTTTATTCACTTCTTTATATTCAAGCACTTTTTTTTCATGAAGGTACAGATGTATAGTCCAAGAAGTACTGTAATACAAACTAGAAGTATCACCTAATGTGATTAATATATACCCCCAACTAGACACTGAGGCAGTTAGCTCAACTAGCAATGATTACTTTGTATGCTTTTCCTGGAAAAAAAATGCCATGACAATGTATTATTGAATAAAATTAACAGTACAGTAATGTGTTATTTTGCTCACTCACAATAATGTGCCATATCTCAAGTCATGTGCTCAAAACCTGAGTGAGTAAAGTAAATAAATCAGCAATTTCTATGATTTTCATGAAAATAATGTTACCATGGCAACACAATGTTTGACATTAAGAAAAAAATGAAGTTTGCAAAACTATAGCTGTCACATGTGCCAAAATTTCAAGTCAGATGCTCAAAAGCTGAGGGAGTTAGGTGAATTCACAATTGAATGTATGATTTTCTTTCAAAATATGCTGTCACCATGTTAGAGCTCACTAATGTCAACAATAATCGACCGCTAATGTCATAACAACCACTAATGTGGTTGTCGAACATGAAGAACATTCTTCATAAATTCATTTGAATTTGGATCGTGCAATATCATAACAACCTCTAATGTCATAACACGTCGACGACAAAATGTCGTAATGACCACTAATGTCATAACATGTCGACGACAAATGTCAAAATCGGATTAACAATAAATGTCATAAAACGTCGACGACTAATGTCAAAATTCCCATTTTTGCTGCAAATGTCACAACACGTCGACCACAAATGTCAACATTTCAAAATTACTGCAAATGTCTTAACGCGTCACAGGGGAGAATCCAGGAATTCCGTAAAGGGGAGGCGCCTTATACAAAAGTAACCCCTCCTTCATTTTCTTTCTCTTTTTTTTTCTTTTAAACAAAAGAAATTAAACGAAAAAAATAAGGGGGATGGGGTTGCGCCAGCCTTTTATTTTGAAAGGTGTCTCCCCTTTACGGAATTCCTGGATCCGCCCCTGAAATGCAAGCAATGAGTTTTGACAATTGTGGATGATGCAATCGCGAATCGAGAGGGAGCGCATCCCCCTCTGGTGCCCCTTATATTCTTGTTAAAACAACAGAAGTAAAAAAAAAAAAAAAATGGGGGCGGGGAGGGGGGGGGGGTACGCCAGCTTGTGCTTTTGTAGAGGGGCGGCGCGGCGCCCCCCTCCGTCTCTTATATTTTTGTTATAACAAAAAGAAATAAAATGAAATAAAATGAAGCTGGTTGCGCCAGCTTTTGATTTTGTATAAGGCGCCTCGCCTTTATGGAATTCCTGGATCTTCCCCTGTGACACGTTATGACATTTGCAGTAAATTTGGAAATTTTGATATTTCTGGTCGAGGTGTTATGACATTTGTGGTTAATCCGATTTTGACATTTGTGGTCAACGCAATCGCGGATCGAGAGGGGGCGCTTCCCTCTCTTGTGCCCCCTCTCTATATTTGTTAAAACAACAGAAATAAAAAGAAGAAAAGGGGGGGTTCACGCCAGTCTTTGATTTTGTAAAGGCGGCACGCCGCCTTTACGGAATTCCTGGATCCTCCCCTATGACGCGTTATGACATTTGCAGTAAATTTGAAAAATTTGACATTTGTGGTCGACGAGTTATGACATTTTGTGATTAATTCGATTTTAAATTTTGTCGTCGACGTGTTATGACATTAGTGTTATGGCCATTATGACATTTGTCGTCGACGTGTTATGATGATATTATAGTGGTTGTTATGACATTACACGATCCAGATTCAAATGAATTTATTAAGAATTTTCTGCATCGATCATGATATTACAAAAATGAAATACAGTCATTTCTTTTTGTTTACAAGAGAATGAAACATGCAGTGTGTACATCCGAATCTAGTCTTGAAGTTATTAAATGTGGCGTCCCTCAGGGTAGTATATTAGGACCTTTATTTTTCATCATATTACATAAATGATTTTTGTAGATCATCCGACATACTTTCTTTTATACGTTTTGCCGATGATTCAAATATTTTCTTCTCCCACCAAAATCCAATCACTCTACTGTTAATTCCGAATTAAAACAAGGAAAAGTAGAAATTACGCGGTGCGTAATATATGTCCCCGCCGGAAGTAGCATTTTGTAGCAAAATGTGCAATATAGGTAAAAAATCAAGGTCAAAGGTCAAAGAAGTCAAAGGTCAAAATTCTGTGTAAAAGTTTTGAAGCCCTCACCTAGTGCCATCACATAAAGCAAACGGAATCGAAATCGGGTTAGAAATGGCGAAGGAGTAGCATTTTGTAGCCAATGTACAATACAGGTCAAAAATCAAGGTCAAAGGTCAAAGAAGGCAATTAAAGGTCAAAATTCTGTGTAAAGTTTTGAAGCCCTCACCTAGTGCCATCACATGAAGCAAACGGAATCGAAATCGGGTTAGAAATGGCGAAGGAGTAGCATTTTGTAGCCAATGTACAATACAGGTCAAAAATCAAGGTCAAAGGTCAAAGAAGGCAAAGGTCAAAATTCTGTGTAGAAGTTTTGAAGCCCTCACCTAGTGCCATCACATGAAGCAAACGGAATCGAAATCGGGTTAGAAATGGCGAAGGAGTGGCATTTTGTAGCAAAATGTACAATATAGGTCAAAAATCAAGGTCAAAGGTCAAAGAAGGCAAAGGTCAAAATTCTGTGTAGAAGTTTTGAAGCCCTCACCTAGTGCCATCACATAAAGCAAACGGAATCGAAATCGGGTTAGAAATGGCGAAGGAGTAGCATTTTGTAGCCAATGTACAATACAGGTCAAAAATCAAGGTCAAAGGTCAAAGAAGGCAATTAAAGGTCAAAATTCTGTGTAAAGTTTTGAAGCCCTCACCTAGTGCCATCACATGAAGCAAACGGAATCGAAATCGGGTTAGAAATGGCGAAGGAGTAGCATTTTGTAGCCAATGTACAATACAGGTCAAAAATCAAGGTCAAAGGTCAAAGAAGGCAAAGGTCAAAATTCTGTGTAGAAGTTTTGAAGCCGACATACTTTCTTTTATACGTTTTGCCGATGATTCAAATATTTTCTTCTCCCACCAAAATCCAATCACTCTACTGTTAATTCCGAATTAAAACAAGGAAAAGTAGAAATTACGCGGTGCGTAATATATGTCCCCGCCGGAAGTAGCATTTTGTAGCAAAATGTGCAATATAGGTAAAAAATCAAGGTCAAAGGTCAAAGAAGTCAAAGGTCAAAATTCTGTGTAAAAGTTTTGAAGCCCTCACCTAGTGCCATCACATAAAGCAAACGGAATCGAAATCGGGTTAGAAATGGCGAAGGAGTAGCATTTTGTAGCCAATGTACAATACAGGTCAAAAATCAAGGTCAAAGGTCAAAGAAGGCAATTAAAGGTCAAAATTCTGTGTAAAGTTTTGAAGCCCTCACCTAGTGCCATCACATGAAGCAAACGGAATCGAAATCGGGTTAGAAATGGCGAAGGAGTAGCATTTTGTAGCCAATGTACAATACAAGTCAAAAATCAAGGTCAAAGGTCAAAGAAGGCAAAGGTCAAAATTCTGTGTAGAAGTTTTGAAGCCCTCACCTAGTGCCATCACATGAAGCAAACGGAATCGAAATCGGGTTAGAAATGGCGAAGGAGTGGCATTTTGTAGCAAAATGTACAATATAGGTCAAAAATCAAGGTCAAAGGTCAAAGAAGGCAAAGGTCAAAATTCTGTGTAGAAGTTTTGAAGCCCTCACCTAGTGCCATCACATGAAGCAAACGGAATCGAAATCGGGTTAGAAATGGCGAAGGAGTGGCATTTTGTAGCAAAATGTACAATATAGGTCAAAAATCAAGGTCAAAGGTCAAAGAAGGCAAAGGTCAAAATTCTGTGTAGAAGTTTTGAAGCCCTCACCTAGTGCCATCACATGAAGCAAACGGAATCGAAATCGGGTTAGAAATGGCGAAGGAGTAGCATTTTGTAGCAAAATGTACAATATAGGTCAAAAATCAAGGTCAAAGGTCAAAGAAGTCAAAGGTCAAAATTCTGTGTAGAAGTTTTGAAGCCCTCACCTAGTGCCATCACATAAAGCAAACGGAATCGAAATCGGGTTAGAAATGGCGAAGGAGTAGCATTTTGTAGCAAAATGTACAATATAGGTCAAAGGTCAAGGTCAAAGGTCACAACTGAAATTCTGTGTAGAAGTTTCAAAGCTCCAATGTAGTGTTATCATATAATGCAAACAGAATCAAAATTGGCTCATAAATGACAGAGAAGTAGCAAATTTAACATTTTGATCACACACGGACGCACACACGGACGGACGCACGGACGGACGGACGGACGGACGGACACACACACGTACGGAGCCCGTTTCATAGTCCCCTGTTCGAACTCGTTCGGCGGGGACAAAAAGTGACTCAATGGATAAGAGCCAACAAATTATTACTGAATCTTCAGAAAACTAACTATATGTTATTCAGTAAGTCTATATAGAAGTTTTACCCACAGATATCATCTTTGATGACATTCACTTAGAGCGTGTATCTCATATAAAGTTTCTCGGTATTACAGTGGACGATAAACTTTCGTGGAAGCCTCATATTATAAATATTAGTAAAATAATTTCGCGTAATATTGGTATTATTAATAGACTTAAATCTCATATCCCGTTGTCTTCTTTGCTGACGTTGTATTTTTCATTAATATTGCCTTATTTAAATTATGGAATCTTAGCATGGGGTATAGTGCCCATCAAACTTTATTAGATAGATTATTGTTATTACAAAAAAAGGCACTTCGTATTATTTGTGGCGTTTCTCCACGTTCCCATGCAGATCCATTATTTGTTAGATATACGATTTAAAAAATCAAAGATTTGTTTTTTCTTACAGCTGGGTCAGTTTACGTTTAATTATAACACAAATGCACTTTCCAGCATTTTTGATTCAATGTTTCCCCGAAATCAATATTTTCATAATTATCCCACCAGGCGATCAAATGAGTTTCATTTACTCCTTCTGAGAACATTATTGGCTCAAAATACATTTATATACACTGGCCATAGATTTTGGAATTCTTTAAGTTGTGATATAAAAAATTCTTTATCTTTGAATTCGTTTCAGCGTAAGTTAAAATATTTTTTGTTGAACTCATATATTAAGATATATACGATTCATTACTTAGCTGGTCTTTACAGCCTAAGGGTTCATCGTCAATCATTGATTTCATCATTGTGTATTTTTTTTACATTATCTTATTTGTATACACTTTGCTCGGCTGACTGAGCTGAAACACCTCAATTCCCTCTTACGATCCCGATGTTTAGCGTGTTGGCTTTTCCTTTCATTTCCTTTTTCTTTCTCTCCTTCCTTTCCATTATTCTTTTGTTTTTTATTACTGTCATGGTATACCCTACTGTAAAGTCATGTAATGTCGTTGTGTTTCTATTGTCTTGTCTATTGTCCTGTCTTGTTCTCTCCTGTCTTTGTAAAAAAAAAAAAAAAAGTTTAATGTATTCACAAGAATCCTTTGAGTGGTTCACAATTTACAAGCATGCTTTTCAGTGAACCTCTCAGTTCTTTCTTTTTTCCCCTCTAAACATAACTTTGTATTCTGCCGGTGTGCATGTATAATTTCCTATTTGTTAACCATTATCTACCACGTAAAGTCGAATACATGCCTATGTTATATCTTCTGATTCATTTCGTGTTATGTTTGACGAAAAAGAAAGAAGGAATGAAATAAATGAAATGAAAATGAAATGAAATGAATATAAAATTGAGATATATCGACAGATTAAAGAAAAGAGTATAATGAGAGAACGCGTCGATAGGGAACCACTCGGAATAAAGAAAATCACTGACTGAATTAACGGAGTGTATAAATGCAGAAGACTGTCGTCAAGTAAGCATATAGCTTGAAGATACGGCAGTCACATTAGTGGTTGTTATGACTCTACTGGTCGATTATTGTTGACATTAGTGGGCTCTACACATGGTGACAGCACATTTTGGATGAAAATCTTATGCAATGATATTGTGAATTCACCTAACTCCCTCGGATTTTGAGCATTTGACTTGAAATTTGGCACATGACCACGTGACAGCTATGACATACATAGTTGTGCAAACTTCATTTTTTCTTAATGTCAAACATTGTGTTGACATGGTAACAGTATTCTTACTGAAAATCATAGAAATTGCTGATTTACTGACTTTACTCACTCAAGTTTTGAGCACTTGACTTGAGATATGGAACATGTGACTATCAGTGAGCATAGTAACGCATTTTTGTTAATTTTATTCAATGTTGAACAATACATTGTCATAGTATTTTTTTTTAAGAAAAGCATATATACAAAGTGATCATTGCCTGTTGAGCTAACTGCCTCAGTGTTTAGTTTTGGGGATATTAATCACATTGAGTGATAGTTCTAGTTTGTATCACAATACTTCTTGGATATTGGAGGATCCGATTACATCTGTAGTATACCTTCATGAAAAAAAGTGCTTGAACATAAAGAAGTGAATAAAGTGCATAATGACTTCATGCAACAGTGGTGTAATTTTCCTAGATAACATGTGACTGTACATGTTTCTAGACAAACTGATCAATGTAGAGAGTAATAAGTGGTCTTGTAAACAAACATTGTAAAGTTTAAGAATCAGAAAGAGAGAATGGGAGAGACAGAGAGAGTATGAAAAACAAATAAATTGTATGATATATATAGGCTAATTCAAGCAGTGATCGAGCAAGGAATACACGAGTCATGAATTTGAAAAAGGGAGGGGTCCGAGAGAGGTCGGAAAATGAATATGCAGAGTGAGTCTTTGAAACTAGTATGAAGAAAAGAGCGGGGCAGGTTTGAGAAACAAAATAATATACCATCAGTATGAAGATAGATTTGGGGGCCTTTAATAGCAACAGATATAACAGGGGGTTGGGGTCTGAGAAATAAAGTTAATACATGTACATAC
The DNA here is from genome assembly GCF_964275005.1 of Diadema setosum. Classification (NCBI taxonomy): domain Eukaryota; kingdom Metazoa; phylum Echinodermata; class Echinoidea; order Diadematoida; family Diadematidae; genus Diadema; species Diadema setosum. The sequence goes on from NC_092697.1 coordinate 23,737,259, forward strand.
AATGTATATATAGAGGGGGTCTTAGAAACAGAAATCATGTGATATGAGAGGGAGTCAAGAGAGATAGAGAGAGCTTGTATTTGGAACAAATACTATGATGTATGGAGAGACGGGAGATGAGAGACGTTTTGGAAAGAAGAGAGTGAGGGGGGTCTGAAAGACAAATACAGTACTTTTGATACAATGTATTAATTTTAAAATGAGAAAAAAGGCAAACATTTTCCAATGTATATATGATGTTTGTTCCATTCAGGTGTCATTAGATTTAAGCGATCGTGTTATTTCACAACTCTCTGATACATGTACATGCATATGTACCAGCTGTAGCCTATTCCATAACTTTCAACTACTCTCCCTTCAAGCTTTCCATCCATGCTCTGCTTCTCCACTCCTTTTCCCTTCAATCGTTCCTGTCAATATCTAAATTATCAATCAACGGAGATGGAAAAAGTGCAGTTACATTTTTACATTCTGTTAGATTACTCGTCATGTGTAGGCCTATTGTGTCGTTATGCGTTTCAATATCGGGGGGGGGGGGGGTGGATTGGCTTCACCTTCAGTCCCCCCCCCCCCCCACATATCAGTAAACGCAAACGTGTATAGGCCTACAATTTACAAAGGCGAAAAATGACCATCTAAATGTAATTCTTTGGGAGTATGCTCAGCGCCCCTACCATCCCTTTAAAAATCACTCCAACCTGTATATATATATGAATACAAATGAATATATATATATATATATATATATATATATATGAATATATATATATATATATATATATATATATATATATAATATTCGGTCAGTGTAGCCTATTATATACACCCCCATCATACACCAATAATTGGTCTTCCATGGAATGTACCCTCATTTGATGAGATATCACAGAATATTCATTGCTTTTTTTATCTCTTTCCTTTTGATTCTCTCTCTCTCCCCCTCTCCTCCTGGTCAGATTTTTTGTTTTGTATTGTTTTCTTTTTCGCACTCTCACTCGTTTACATACGTACATGGGTGTACTTGGATGCAGGTCTACCACAGCGAGCAAAACTTTCACAGCGCGTACACACACTCACTGATGAACGTGTACGAATCGCGAGCGGAGGGTTCAGTGCTCACAGAACTCTTCGCAACCAACAACCCTAGTGGAGTAAGCATAGACGCATCACGAGCGGTTTCATTGAATTAGATTGCGAAAAGCCACAGGCTTGCGTGTAAATAAAAAATACGCATACCGGCATTATCTTACATCTTAGTTCACATGACAATGGGCGTTTTCACACCAGCCCGATGTTTCGAAATAGCTGGCTATTTACAGAATCTCGAGCTTGGATCTTCCTAACCCGATGACGAAATAGTGCGCCATATCTGATAATGTGAATTTAAATTAGCGGTCTAATTTCGAAAGCCAATCTAAGCTCGCAAAAATGTCTCCACTCAAACTCGGGAAATTCCGAAATAGCGGGATGATTTGCGAACTGGCGCGCTACTTGATACTAGTTACTTTCAGATGGTAATCCTTAATTTCGAGGATAGGCTAACTTCGAAAATGACAATTTCGTGACGATTTTTTTCCGTTGGCAAGTGACAGCGTCAATTTCGTAAAGAAATTGTCATTTCGTTGACGAAATTGACGTTGTCACTTGTCTACGAAAATATATTTTCGTCACGAAATTGTCATTTCATGACAAAAGAGACCATGCGACACTTGGCGCCCCATTCTTTACTACAATCTTATCCTCGAAGTTAAGATTCACTGTCTGAACATAACGATTTGGAATTCGCCTCTAGAAATTAGCGGGATGCATTTTTGTGCCTATCGTGCCTATAGCGTGACCTGATTGATCGAGGCAACCTGCATACAAATCGCGGGTAAATTCTTAAAGGCCCGCGCTATACCGACGCTATTTCTTTTGTTTTTCAGTAGGTATTTTGTACGTCACTTTTAATACTATAATTTGTTGTATTTCTAGATGTTTGTATGTTCAGTTAATCTTATGAGAATCTATTACATTAACAATTGTATTTTATGCCTCGCTTTCAAATGCTTTATTGTCACTGGTATTTTCTTTAAGTAAGTTGATTTTTTTTTTCAGATTTGCATGAGTATACCATTTTATGTTATTTTTAATGTTTGATGTTTGTCTATCTTATGCTGTTTATAATATATATATATATATATATAAATGTGTGTGTGTGTGTGTGTGTGTGTGTGTGTTATTATGCTGATCAGGCCACTCTGTATAACGATTTGTAAAAAAAAAAAAAAAAATCAGTAAATATATGCATAATGCATCGGCTAAGCTCAATGTTTGTCGTAATTGGATGCTAACCTATACATCTCTTATAAATGTTTCTATTCACTCTACTTCATGTTTCTTTTTTAAGCTCCTATACCTTATATACATAGGCCTATGCTGATCGGGCTACTCTGTATAAAGATTTGCAATAAATAGATAAATCAGTAAATATCTGCATAATTCCTTGGCTAAGTTCACAAATTGAATGGTTGTTTTCATTATCATTTGAATGGAAGTTAATAAATAGTGTTGACAAAATCGTCCTATGTCGAATATAGCTTTTTTCAACTTTTCAAGATGTGAGTGCATTACAATTTAGCAGATTTTGATGGGAGGATTAACCTTTCACATTGTTTCAATGACGAAGATTACCGACCAAAAGGGGAAAGGATTTTTTTTTAATGCATGGAGACTCATACACACAGGGGATTTATTGTTTAGACAAAAATTGAAAATTTTCGAAGCTCTAGGTTAAAAAATCAAAGAGGTTTTTAGTGCTGCAGTACAGAAAAGTGGAAAACATGCATGGGGCAAAGATAATTCGCACTCAATAGACGCTAATGAAAACAATTTCTAGACAAAACTTAAAAGTTAAGATAGTTCAAGATATGCCATCAAGAAAGATTTACTCATATTTTGGGAATATGGGAGGGACAGGGATATTGAAAGGTTGACTTCACTGAAATTGATATTACACATATTTTGTGGGACCTGAGATCGCATTACTCTGCCGAAAAGTGATATTTTGTTTTTCATTCGGGTGAACTAAGAAATGAAGATTTGCTGAACCATTCATGCCTTTATCAAACAATGTGTTGTGTTTTAGAGGACGGTTATGGTCTTTTCACACGGAAATCATGGTTTCATATTATTTATATATATATATATATATATATATATATATATATATATATATATATATATATATATATATATATATATATATATATATATATATATATATATATATACAAATCAGACTAAAACATTTTTCACTAAACCAACTTTTTATATTTTACAGGTTGAAAATGTTAAATTTTCTGCATGCACATAAAGCGACGTTCGACGAAGTTTGACTTTTGCATGCATCGATAGACATAACTTCCTGGATATCTAGACGTATGTGGTCAATATACCTGTATTTGTGTGCAGTGTGTACAGAATGTTATTTGGGTTTGGTTTTTTGTGGGTTTTTTTTTCTAGAAGCCAAGGATTTCATGAGTTGTATGTCAATTTTGATTGATGACGAAACATTCGTAACTGTACCTCAACCTGCTTAGCAGCTGCGCCATTGATTTTATTGATATTTTTCCATTTGCTATATTTGATATATTATTTCATATACGCGATTCGTAATTCCAAGTGGGTCAATAATCAAATCATTTATCTTGTTCATTATATCATAACCTCTAGAAGCTAAGTCGGGTTTGACTCGCTGGTTATATTTAAAGTAACTTCGAGAGCAACGCGGCCTTGCGTCATGAAAATGTACAAAATGCTCGTCTGAAGTTGGCTCTCTTATAGTGCTAAGCCTGTGTTTCGGCCAGACTGAAACGACAAAAGAGACTTTCATCTTTGGATCACAGTTTAGTTGGGAAAAATCTTTTGCGACAATTTTCTAAGAGAAATGGTATTCAATACGCACCAAAATCATCGGCAGGAATATCTTTTTCAAAAGTCAGCCTATTAACCCTTTCTGTGCCAAATCTGAGTCGAAATAGCATGAACTTCACACACATATTATTATACCTACGGATAGGAAAACAATGTAGCACGCAAAGTGTTAAAGTCGTTCGCTGTCAACATATGACTATAATTGTGTTCCTATTTTTATCATACCCGTATAAACAATACAAAAATGTGCAGCGGGTAAGAAAGAAGCAACGTACGTGCTGTGAGCGCATGCTCAAGCAGCTTGTTGCAGCTCTTACAGTTCATTGCAGTAATTTAGGTATAATAAGATCACTTCATGCAATTTCTCGTGAAATAATTTTCTTATTTACACACTCAGAGATTTCCCTCATTATATGAATAGGCAATTCACATTTTGTAATTATTTTCATTGGCCAACAGTCGTCAATTTACGTTTGAAAGATGGGAGTACTTATTATGCTCTAAAAGCATTCGATGATAAATGTTTATAATGTCTTTTCTGTGCAGATATTATGATTTTTTATTTGACAGTGTTTGATCCTTTAAGATTTATGGGAAAAATCGACAAACTTCAAAAATGTATTCATCAAGCGAATAAATCAAAACTTTGACAGGAAGATCGCTCTTTGAAAAGGCAATTCAGCTTTGGATGACCAAAATTGTTTATCTGTTATAGATTTGACTTGCAGAGAATAGTATACACTGTCTCTCTGTAGAGCTATACTACACTGAGTCACAAAGATGTTGAGAAGACTTACGTGCTAGAGTACAGGAGAAGAGTGTGACAAGAAAGGTGAGAATCCACACACCACGCCAGTCCCGTATTAGGTCCATCCCTGCCATCAGGTGGATGGAGACAAAAAGAGAATATTGAGGTTTTTGAACGGATAAACCCAACAAGTTGCTTCACTTCACAAAGCTGCTTCTCATTGAAACTTTGGCAGACTGCGACTGTCTCTGTCCTTCGTAAGTCGCGTGTGGGCACCGTTTGTCAAAGGCGGAATCTTGGCAAATGTATATCTACTTCCTTGTAATAATATGTAATATGTCAATTCCATTGGCGGACTTGCACGAGGAAAGGATTCTCTTCTTTTGGTTTTCAAACGATTTGGTATATCCGGCGTTGGCATTGTCTCCATCGTACACTTACTATTAAAGGAAGCGTTTGACTTTTAATGTACACGTTGGAAAATAAGCAAGTCGTATGTTTCAAAAGTAGGATGCAAGAAATGTTCTAAATTTGCCATCAGTAGCTAAGAATCAAATATTTTCTGTTGAATATTAAAGTGAAGAAACGTACATTTAGCCCTGATGGAAAATACTACTTCAAACAGTACAACGGACACTGATGCTCTCAAGATCCATTGATACTGATTTACCGAGCCCTTTTTAAGACGCCAATCACACCTGTAGACAACGTTGAATTTGTTTCCAGCTAGTATAATTATTTTCAAATAATTCCATGTTAATCGCTTCTTAACACTCTTCAGCTGGATAAATGTAATAAGTCTTTGGTCACTGTGTATGTTTATATATAATCATCATATCCATAAGACCTCCCCCTTTTGCAAGTTTGCAAATCATACACCCATTAACACACGCAAGCACACCCACACACACATGCACACACACAAACAAGCAAACAAACAAACATAGGTACGCATTTTTACTTAAATCCTCAGATTTGATGGTAGTGCATTATGTTGATTTATGATGGGTGTCTTATGATTTGAAATCACATTTTTGTTCAACGTTTTTTATGTTGATGTTTGTAAAGACTTGAATTGAAAAGGAATTTCCTAATGGACTATAGGGATTGAAATTGCCATTGAAATTTAATGTAAAATACATGTAAATGCATTCGATAAGTTGCGGTTACTAGCGTTGCTCTCCGTTGCTACCTGTTTCCACCCCAGAACTCGGCTGGCAAGACTTCCTTCCTGGTCAAAGAGTCATGTTTATATCAATTCATATGTCTGGAATCTAATCCAGGATGGAGATACCTGTCTGTCTGGTCTGTTTTGTTTTGACTACCTCAACCACACTTCCGCAATCCATATGTGCCAAATATGACACATTGGAAATGTGTGAATAAGTCAATTCCGCTGTGACACTCTTGTTGTTATTAAAACCCTGTGAATGGTTTGAATTTGATTCCAGAGTACACTGCTTGGGAATCTTCGTTGAGAAACTACAACATAATATTTTGTATATAAACTGCGCTTGACAACTTGCATCAGATTCAGCTGCGGTGTTTGTCAGTAAAAATAAAAACAAACAAAGTAACAAACAAAATTGCGTTCATGGAAATTTGTTCTGAAAGGTTTTTGAATAACTCTCATCCTGGAAATGTCAGAGTAATACCAGAGAATTCACCCCAAACAAATAATTTGTATTTTCAATGATTGCAGAATTATTTGTAAATACGACATCAATAAAACTTAATAAAAATCGGATAGTCCCTTCAAAACCTTACGAATGTCAAACATTTTCATCAAATCTTTTGCCAAAATAAGTAGGTGTAAATATCAGAGTTACATGATGTCACAGTATTAGAGCAGAAAGAATAAATAAAGACCTCAACTTTAGGCCCTATATTGAAGGTAATTCTCACTCCCTGCCTTTCGAAGGAGGTAAATCAAATGCGCTTTCATATTGCTATAAATATGAAATGTGAAACTCTCTTCACATTTCCTTTAATCTTTATACTTTTTAAGAACTTGGAGCGTGAGACTTCTTAATTACCTTTATCAAGCTATTAGTCTCCATTCCATAGCCAAACCTCATCCGCCTTTCCGTGACAGTCATGAAGTTATTATGTTTACCTAATCAACGGACATTTTTCATACGGAGCTAATGATCTGTTATATCATACAATTTACAATTTACCCTATTGTTCTATAAGGTATTATGCCATATAGAACAGTAGCGTAAATTGTCTAACATTCAAGCTTGAAGAAACGTGTATTAATTCAGCTATTAGTCCCCATTCTTTCTACACCAAACATATATCTCTCCACGACAGTGTGTATGTTTACCTAATATAATAGAACTGAAATCAACAGGTCTTTTTTATACAACTTATCATTTGTAAGATACCTTATGCATAAAATGTTCAAAGAAAAGTGTTCAAACTTTGATGAGATGTTGTAAAAACTATAGTCTTTCAAACATCTTTTTATTTACAGTTTCTAAAGTGGCTCTTATTTCATTCGTTTATGTATTCAACAAGTAGAATGCGCAGCTAATCATTTAAAAAAAAACAATGTTTTTTTTAACCTCTTAGCTGTTTGTAACCATTGGTTTTCCTCCAGTAAAGCCCATATGCTATTGTTGCTGCAATAAAATCGACTAAAAACAAGTCATATGGCAAAATAGTTACTGTTTTACCCTGTCAAACACTTGTCAAATCAGCTGGCCGCGTGTTTACAATTTCGGAGCAGTCCGTCTTCTTTCACGTCCACACCAGATTCAAATTTGGGCTGTAAAATAGAGTTGACAGAAAGTTATCGATAGATGTGACTAGAGAGAGAGAGAGAGAGAGAGAGAGAGAGAGAGAGAGAGAGGACCGTTTACACCGAGTACGGTTAGGGCAACGGGGCGGGTTTTTGATATGATGAGCCAAAGGAACCATGTCTGGTCCTGTTACAATATCACTTCCCCGCTAATAATTTTGTTACAAAATTAATCTTCTACAACTGTTGATTTTGTAGCTCTTTATTTTGACATGAGAATAACATTTTGGGTGTTTTTGTACCGAATTACTGAATCTTTTTGAACAGAACCAGACATGGTTCCTTTTGGTGCACCATAGCAAAAACCCGGACCGTTGCCGTACCGTGCGCCCTAATCAACTTTTGTTTTCGGATGATGAGACGAAGTAATAATCTTTCGACGAAGTGAAATCCATGTTCCTCTGTGCTAACACCTAGGAAGAAAGCTATTTGATTATATATATATATATAATAATGTATTATATAATATATATATATATATATATATATATATATATATATATATATATATATAATGAGATATATACCCTTCCTTTTTGTTTGATCTGGTGATGTTTATTGATCATTAATCGCCGTAGAACAAAAGTAGGACTTCCCTTGAAAACTACTCTCTTCAAAATGAATGCGGTCGTCCTGTTTTTTACAAAGGAGATCAGAATATGTTCACGTGGAAATTAAACATTCGTAGATCAAAGTTTAAGGAATCCTTCACGCCATATTTGAAGTGGTCTGGAAAGCTTACTCTGAATTTGATGTTAGTTCATTGTCATGTAATTTGCGGTAGTTGCACATTATTTCGGTAATGGTCAGATACAAAGGATGGACGTCTCTGGCGAGTCTAGGATCGATAGCAAAACATAACTTATCCTTATATAATGGACCAGACACAAAGACTTGTCGGTCCTTTGAATTGAGGAACTTCATCTGTCGCAACATTATACTGCCAGGATGCAGCCATTGTGGGTACTAGTACGATAATACAATCATGACAACATCATTTGTTGTTGTTTCTGTTGTTGCTGTGGCGGCTGCTGATGCTGCTGCTTCTGTGGTTGTTGTTATTGTTATTGTTGTCATGACACAGTATGTGGCTGTCACAGGGTGACTCACGGGATGGATGGAGACAGACAATTAATTAACGTAACACTAGTTGTAAGGGGAATTGTCAGGGAAAGCCCCTATCGCTCTATACAGATGTTTGCGGAAACAGATGTGATGAGACGACGGAAAATAAGGTCAAGTCTATGTAAATCTTCCTCATTCCGGTATACTGGTCTATACATTTAGGCCTGTAGGAAACTCTTGGCATATAAGCATTCAAAATCGGCACATTCAAATTGAAAACGCTTTGTTGGCTGAGGAGGGGCAGTACCTTAGATAGAAAAAAAGGAGCCATTAAGGTTTGTTCACAAGCAAACACACGCATACAGACACTTATCATTGCATGTATATGTATGTCATGTTGTCATCACATGAAATATAAGACGTAGGCAGCTTAATTGTCGCAAACTTGCTCTACAGTTTCATACAAAAAGTTTTTCAACATCTTTTGATTCGTCAGAGAAAAAAAAAATTGACATGAAAACGAACTTGATAAATGGCTCATGTCAGTGTAAGTACCATAAAGTATTTTTTTTACGTTCTCAAATTCCACGAACGACCATTGAACGACCTTACTAACCGTTCCAGTTTCGAGATGATACCTATACTTAATTGTCTATGCATGATCATATTGATATTATTATCATTTAGTGGAAATTAAAGGGCAAACTTTCATTTCCAACATGACAATAGGGACTGACGAAACTTTCAATTCAATTCAATCTAATGATTTCATAAAAGCAATACAGCCAATATTTGTACAATAATCAAAATGTCGAGGAAAACCACGAAAAAGATTGTGATTCCCTATAGAGAAGTACATTAAAAAACAGATCGGCATGAAAATACAAAAACTTATTATTCTTTAATGACAAAGAAATGCACAACGAATAATGTCATTGAAAGAGACTACACTTTGCTATTTCTGTATTTTCTATGAATGCAGCGCAGCTTACCCAAAGGGGAAAATCAAAGGATTCTTTGTGGAATGCTAAACCAAAAATCTTGCTCTACCTATATAATAGTGTTTGTGTTCTTATCAAATAGTAAATGGCGTTTTCAACCTACTCAGATGATGGATAATGAAATCTGTCATTAAGCACGCACAATGACATTATATCTATATACATTACATACATACACATCAGTCTCAACATAGATAAAGCAAGACGTCTGCCAAACAAGTATCTATTCGTTCTACGATAAATTTATTTGTATCTATTTTTGCTTGCCATTGCTAAATTTTTCCACTAGATGTTATAATTACATGCCACATATATACACGCACATGTCTAATTCGCTGTCCTCTATCTTTTTATGTTTTCTAACCGCAAAATATATTTTCAAATTGTTCCGTTCAAATCACGTCCAATCCATTTATGTCAATTTCTGATTATTACATAGTTTATCACTTGATCCATGTCCAATATTTTTATCCCGTGCAGCTCCATTTATGTTTATTTCTTTTTTGCTTCTTGTTTGCGTACAGACAGATAAAGCTGATCGAAGAAGACGTGACTTGTGTTAAAAGCTGTTACAAATCTGGTATCCTGAGACATCCTTTGCAATAATTTATCTCACCTGTAAGATGACAGATGATAACATGACATATATATATATATGTATATATATATATATATATATATATATATATATAATATGTATATGTATTAATAAGATCCACCCAGTACAAATTTTCTTGTGCTTGTTGTTACAAACTATATATCGTAATATCATACATTGAAATACAATGTCTAGTATATACTTCCCACAAGGCTCAGAGCTCTTCAATATGAAATAAAAAAAAATACTTTCTACTTTCAACACAATTAGGAATTGAAAATGAAAGTGATAATGAACAAGGTGAAATTTGTCATTTATACATCACAATATTATATTCAGGTGGGCGAAAATAACATCCATAGGCCTACACATGGTAAATAACTAGAGAGTGGATTTGAAACAATTTCATTTTCAAAGTTGTTTTTTTTTTTTTTTTTAGAAGGATTTACAGTTACAGATTGTCTGATGATTAAGGAAAGAATACTTCTTTCTGAGAAGGTTCTATAACTAGTTATAGATTCCGGGTTATAGACATGATTAAACATTTAACGCCAAACCGGCAACTTCAGAAGTGTATTTGAATTAACAGACCCAGGAGTTACACATGAATGAAGGTGTAAACCTAGATTCCACATTATTTTGTCCCACTGTACGCAGTGTCTTTAGCGGATCACGGACGGCATCATGAGAAGTTGAGAAGACAAGCCCCTGGGTGCGTTTCGTCGGTCTGACGTGCTACCTTTCGCCGGTCGGAAGTGCTACCTTTCGTCGGTGACATTGCTTCCGTCTATTCGATTTTGTTCCTCTTGTCGCTTGAGTAAGGCGACCTGCCTTAACCTTGGATCTTGTAGCGAGTTGTACGCACGTTGCGTGCGTGGGTGGTGCTTGCCAAATACCTGTTGTACGACAATATTGTATGGCACAGAGGCATGAGCATTTTGAGAGAAAAAAAAAGCAAGAGTTATAAGAACTCTACTTTCGTGAACTGCATAAGCTGACATACATCCTTTTTAGTGGAGTATTTGGTTATTCCTTAGGACTTTCTGAGGGTTTGTGCTCATTTTCCAATTAATCCAGTTCAACTCAAGACAGGAAGATATGTGTTCTACCCGGTTTTTTTTTTTATTTTAAATAAGTAACTCTTTACTTGAAAAGCACATTAATATCATAGTTGAAGTAGGTTTTCCGCCAGTAAAGTATGTGAACGTGTTCATGAAAACAGTAATTTACACAAACTTTGGAAACAGTCACACAGTTTCTTAATTTGTATATTTGTATAAGTTTTAAAGCAAATATCGGCCTTATAGTGAGTGTGTTGGGGGATTCTCTTTGCATAGGGTGGTCCAGGGACAAGGCTTGATTCTGTAACCTATACATTTAAAGTTTTCTACGATCGTACCATTTCGCACACGTCCCTCCACTTCAAGAAGTATTCGTAAGTCAAGTCGTTCCTGTGTCTAGACTGGTTGCAGATGCCAATGTTGAGGTAGCACCGGCTGGTCAGTACGCTGTATTCACCGTTAGCCTGCAGCGACAGGTCGAGTGCCCGGTAGAAGAGCTGCAGGAAGCACGGATGCATGGCTATTATACAACTAGCGTGACGATACCTACTCCTAGCAAATTAACCCTTTGTGTGTCACATTAATATCTTGTCCATAGATATGTGTGTGAAATTTGTGCATATTTGATTCATTGGCACAGAAAGGTTTAATGCTAAAGGCCCTACAGTCGGAAACAGGTGATTCTCAATTCGTGTCCAGTCCGGTGTTACATCATTTCATAAAGGTATCGTACACACTTTTCTCCTCTTGAACCAATGGTGTAAGGGACACCTGGCAGCACAAGGATAGGGGTTATGGCAGATCCTATGGAGAACTGACACTTAATATGCTGTACATGCAAGGGGATACACACTATACAGTACCAAGACGCAAGGATTGGAAAGGGTGGAGTACAATCCCGCATACCGCCGTCATTTCACAAAGATAACTACTATTTCATAGTGCCCATTACCCCAATCCCTTCGAGATTCTCGAAATACCATCTTTAGACTTTGGAAAAGATCCATGTCGGTTCAGATAACTATAATCAGATAACTATAATCATGATTATATTCACGAAATGGCTTTGGAGAGCAGATTACACAAAATTCCCCTTTCTCTTCTTTCCAATGTCATGAATGTAAGATAATGGGTTTGTTTTTATTTGTTGTGTTCTCAGCATGCATGCCCTTCAACAGAAATAAGTATACTAGAATTGCATCGCAATCCTCCAAACAAACAAGGGGAAAAAATGCGAACAGAAAATCTGAAAAGAACAGAATCTATATCAGTATTTGAAGTCGAGGGGGAAGAATCTTAGCATATTGCAAACACATTGACTGTATACCTCCAGCTGCTCATCACTTCCACGCAGTTCAAGCACGGCTTTCGTCATAATACAATCGGCCATTTCACTGACGTTACCAAGCTGTATGCAAATGAAAATATAGGAGGGTAACATTATGATCTTACTTGAAACACTGTGCATTGCTGTCTTTCTTTCTTTCTTTTTTTGGTGGCTTTTTTCATTTCGATTTGTAATCTTCATTCAAAAAAAAAATTCTATTTATAGCCTTGATGGCAAGAAAAAAAAAAAAGGTGGTTGGATTGTATTCGGTTTTGTGTCGGTTACCCGTACAGCAAATTCATTTCGAAAGAGCTGTCTTCTTTTCACTAAACGTCTGTCAACGGTGATGAGCCTCGAAGATCTCACACATTTCATGGCGGGATTTATTATTTTAAAGATTGAAGAATAGGGGTTATAGTAAATCCATTTACATTGAAATCATGCATTCCTTTCATAATCCGTTATCAGTGATGCCAGTGAATATTTACAGTTATTTCGTTATGTTTTTTTTTTGTATTGTTTTGTTCTTGTCTCAATATAGACATTTTGATTACCCCACTTTTTTTAGTATGGGAGAAGGCTTGACATAAACACTTGCCTGTTCTCTTACACTGTGTATACAATTATGATTTTAATACTGTTCTTTAATTATCGTTTATTATTTTACTAAGTTGTGGGAATAAATGATATGACATGGATATTGTGTATATTGTATGTATGATGAACAAATTACATACACACATACACAAATCACTAGAAAGTTTGAATTTATTTTATTCAATGTCCATGTAAAAACCAAGTAAACCCTAAACCAGTCAGCGATCTGGGTCAAAGGTAGGCCATTCAAGGGTCTTATACATTACGGAAGTGATAGATTTGCCGGCCTTACCGACTGGAAGATCTGGTACGCTCTTTCGGCCGCCGCTTGTCCCTCCTCCCGTAGCTCCTCCGGGGTTTTCCCTTCCATGTCCGTCTCTATCTCCCACATCTTTTGCAGGTTAAAGGCCAAGTGAATCAGAATCTTTCCAAGCTTGTACTACGGAAACACGAGACGAAAATGACGGAATAATGTACAAGCCTACTCATTGTGTCGTTGTTGTTTAATGTTAAGTTTCGACATAAAGGATAAGCACAAAAGTGTACCGAACAGTTTTTGATGTTCTCGGATGGCATATTAAGTTATAGTCAAGAAGAAGAAGGAGGAAGCGAGGGCGATTTGTGGATAATTTTGCTTTAACAGCGGAAAGAAATCCTGTTTGATGCTATCAAAGAAGCTTGGACAAGTGGAATTGATCTTAAATGTTTTGATTCCCTAACATTGTCATTGCCTCCTTGTGAAGATGTGGTTACAGCAATCACGACCGAAGCAAGTGTGTCAAACTGAGCATCTTTGTTATGTCCTGCAGAACAAAAACTCCCTGAAGGATATTCCCAATGCCTTTCAATCTTGTTCTGCGTCATAAGTTACGTATAGTCCACAAATTACGAATTTCTTGCTGAGTTGTTGTTTTTTTAATGCTCACGCACTGAATGATTGTTGTTTCTTGTTTTGTTGTTGTTGTTTTTTTTTTGTTAACTTTGGTTGGACTCCTTCGAAAAACAACAATTTGCTATCCATAGTACAAAATACAAAGTACGTAGACGGTGATACTGTGCACTTTAACGTTTCCCGTCACATCGCTACACCTGAGGCTATGAATAACGATTTGTTTGTTTGTTTGTTTGTTTGTTTGTTTTTGGTTTGTTTGTTTGTTTGTTTTTTAATGTCCAGTTCAACGCACTGGTAACATGTAAATTGAAAATCTCTAAAGTATACATGACAGACATTCGTCGTAAGTTCCTCGACACCAATATTGCCTGAAAATTATTCAAGTTTTAGTGAGAATATGAAAAAAAAATATTCATATTATTATCTTCTTGTTGTTATCTTAATAGATCTACAAGTAGGTAACTGTTGCATCAGTATAACCCAGAGTCCTGGCTTCACATTGATACCTAACCATTTGCCTGCCACGTTTTGCCACTATGAAAACTGGATTCTGTGTCGTAATACGATTCAGTTTGTATAGCCGTGTGATTCGAAAATGAACACTGCCCTGTGATAGTACAACTTATTATACAAGTTATGATGCACAGGACAAAGTGAATCGGTGAGAATTGGATGCGCGAGTTTAACTTTGGAACTGTTTAAACACACGAGCGCAGCGAGTGGGTTTTAGACTGTTCCAAAGTTAAAAGAGAGCATCCAATTGTCACTGATCCACGAAATAGTCCTGTGCGTCATTTGTGTTATAAAATGGGCCCGTAAATTCATGAAATACAACCATTTTCCCCATCATGCGTCCGGTATACAACACTCATGAAAGACTTGAGCCATGCGTTTGAATTTTACCGGACGCATGGCTCAGTGTGGATCAGTAAAAATCAATGCATGACATGACCAATCAGATTGCAGAGATTCTAATTTAATAACTGATTTTGACACGCTCTGAAATCATTCTGGTCATCTATGTGTTAGTTTCCTGAAGTAATGTATCGGCAATTCTGAATGGTCATTGGAACGGCGTTCATTATGATAATTAAATGCTGTTTTTCTCATTACCACGAATGTTCTGTGGTACAAAAATACATAGAGAGTGGTACTGTAAAGTTTGTACGGATACGCAAATACCATTAAAGGACATCACGCATTAATTGTGCTCGATGGCGAGCAGGGCTTTGGCTCAGCTCGATTACAGTTCTTACTTTATGCTTGTCCCCGCTCAGCGTCTCACGAATAGCGATGGACTGCCTAGCAAACCTGATGAGCGGCATGCACTGAGACCTGACCACGCTGGCTCGCTGGTATTGCTGCGTCTTCACAACCTATGTGAGAAAGAAGGATGTACAAACATTTAATCATATAAAAGAAGCAGAAAAAATAACGATAATCAAATATGAACACAATTAGCTGTAAATCATGATGATAGTGAAGAAAACGACTATGATAACAATGATAGACATTCAAGAAAGGATGACATTTAATAACATTCTTTTTAATGAACTTAGATGGGAAATATAGTTTATGATATTCTATAAAGCACAGTAATCATTACGATGATAATAAAGATATGAGGATACTTATAATCGTGATTATGCTCAAAAAATAAACAAACAAACAGTATATAGACGGTATATAGGATATCCTTTCGCAGAAGGAAAAAACGACATGCAAACAAAAAACTGAACCCTGTTGTTCATTTTCAGCAGACTATTATGACTTGTAATTCTAGATCATTCATCAAATCCACCTTCGTCTGATAACTTTGTGTGTGCCTTGATATGCAAAGTTACTGATTATACTCTACCTGCTTCAATGAAATACTACCCAAACTGCTGTAATTCACAGCTGACAAATGCAGAAAATATCTGTCATCATCAAATTTTTATCAACAGGTGTCGCCCATGAAGGGCGAAGTTAGGTTATAACGGTTCAAAGGAATGAATTATGTGAGAAACATGATAATTTTGCTAGATTTGCCCTAGCCAACAGATAAGACTTGGAAAGAAGGCAAGGTACCTGATCGTAGATGACTGTTCCCAGGTGGTAGTATTCGACCATTTTCTCCTTCCGATTTCCCCTCGATTCCTCGAGATTCAAGCACTTTTGTAAGAACTTCATTGCTTCGTTATGGCGGCCTGACTGCGTGCTGTGAGAAATAATGATTATTGGAAACGTGCTCTTGCATCTATTTATTTAAGGATTTAGGTATTTTACTGATCATAAATCGTTCCCGTTTTTATTTACATATCTTGATATAATTATTGGTGTATGATTTGTTCGTTTATATTTCTTTCTTTTTTCCATAAAGAAATATTTATTCACTATTCAACATTTAGGTAAACGTAAATGTCACATCATTATGATGTTGACATGTGATGTTTAAATTTCATAATGTCAAAAAATGTTCATTTTATATGCACTTAGTGATTTGTAAACACAAAAATGTATTCCTTCATCGGCCAAAATTAAGTTTCAAAGTTACCTCGCTGTCTCCTCAGACGTCATCAATCGTCTTATACATCAAGATATAAAGAATTTTTTTAAGACAGTTATTAAATTTGCTTATACGGACAACATTCATTGAATCATTGGCACTCAGCACAAAGTTTTGCGCTTGCTGGAAGCACGATTTTAGTCATGGCAGGCTGTGCTAGACTGCTCGTATACACCCTATTTGCATTTCTATGGTACGGTCTGTACCAGACCCTTACGATTTGTTTGCATTTCTAATGGCTCACCCAATTCGAGAGTCTTCCGAAAAGACCAACTCAATCATTTAGAGCGGTATTTAAACACTCCGTTTAAAACCGGAATATGTTTTATTATTTGCCCAGCTTTTACTTGGGCTTCAATAAATACCTTTCATTCTATACTCACGCGATTCTACTGATCTGTTCGACATGCTTTATAAAGGTATCCATGTCCATGTCTAACTCCGCTTCTTGAGCGAGAATATTTCCGTAGTGCTCGAGCATCACATCTTGCCAATTCTCTCCAAATCCCTGGATAAATGATAGCAAGCAGTAGGATGTTCACATGCAATGAGGGTATGTTCAGCAAGATTAACAACGAAAAGAAATCACGATTCCGACAGCAATCCAGGTTTTCGTCCCAAACGATACACGTCCAAAGCCTCATTATACTTTGCGTCATCGACATTTGCATTGCATGATGGGGTTAGAAATGGTTTTCACATAACCTTTCTTTTATCTATATCATGCATTCTGTAACGTTCAAATTAATGCTAATGATTTCTCCATAATGTTTCCATGAAAGACATTTCATGACGCAGATTAGTTAATCACTGAAGTGCAGGAAAAGATCAGTTCGCTAGCTTGTTCGAATTTGAGGCACATCTTAATAACAACTACGTTGCTCCTGACACCATTTACGCCTGTCTGAAGATCGCCAGGCTTAGGGATAAGTTTCGAATGCAGACTTGATTCCAAATATTGCCTATAGTGCTAATACGTATATAGGCAATGATATAGGGTGGATATACATACTTACCACTATAGGTCTACTATCATAGCCTACCGTAGGTCGCCATGTTGAGAATTGTTCTAATTTAAGTATACATAGCAAAATAGCTTATTTCATGATTCTTAGCATACCTCTCGCCAGTACTTCAGTAAGAAGACGCTATACTCTTCATAGAAGAGCTGCTCAAAGACAGTCCAGTCGGTCAGGACCTTGGTTAGACTCTCTTGATCGCCGATCTGGAGGAGATGGCTTGGTAGCTCCTGGTATGGGTAAAATAGGCGTAACCATGATGATAAGAA
Organism: Diadema setosum; assembly: GCF_964275005.1. Classification (NCBI taxonomy): domain Eukaryota; kingdom Metazoa; phylum Echinodermata; class Echinoidea; order Diadematoida; family Diadematidae; genus Diadema; species Diadema setosum. Next base: position 23,755,105 of record NC_092697.1, read on the forward strand.
CAATGTTATGAATAGGCGTAAATACTATCAAAGCTATTCGTCGTCTTAACTCTCGCTTTGACCGTTATATGTATAGATAACATCATTATCCCAAAAATTGTTACTGTTTTTACATACTTGCTATAAATGCCCTATTCCTATCCATTAACCGAATTATGATGTCAGTATGATCACAGCATAGACATCGTCATTGAAGACACCATAAACATCATCTTCATTTTCCTTATTTTTTTTTTTTTTTGTGCTCATATTGATGAATGTGATTGAAATGTACAATAATAAACCAAATTAATTCATGTAGGATCAGCACATTTGCTCTCTTCATTTTCAAACACATCAGCCTAATCAGAAAAGTGAGTAACAGCAGATAAACTCGACGGGAAACTTCATGATTATTTCGGCTATATGCGAATGCCATAGGTCTCAAATAGGCTCTTTACTGTGACAACCTTTGTGGTTTATAAATCGGAAATCCCTGTTATTAAAGGACAAGTTCACCTTCATAGACATGTGGGTTTTGTGAATGCAGCAATGTTAGTAGAACAAATCAGTGAAAGTTTGAGGAAAATCGGACAATCCGTTCAAAAGTCATGAATTTTTGAAGTTTCTGCTCAGTCACGGCTGGATGAGAAGACTACTGTAGCTTTTGATGTCACATGTGTACAACAATATAACGAAAGAATAAAGAAAACTCAACACATTTTCACTTTTCTCGCATAACAAAAGAACACTCGACTTCTCTCTTTTAGAAAGCAGGGTAAATAATATTACCCTCAATATACGTCAGTAACAAGTCGAAGAAATGTGCACTTTATTAAAAAAGTGAAGTTTTGTGAAATTCTCTTTTTATTTTCCTTATATCGTTGTACGCATGTGACATCACACACTGTAGTAGTCTTCTCATCCAGCAGTGACTGCGCAGATACTTAAAAATTCATAACTTTTGAACGGATTGTCTGATTTTCCCCAAACTTTCACTAATGTGTTCTACTAATACTGTTGCCTTCACTCAATCCACATGTATATGAAGGTGGACTTGTCCTTTAATGGAGTTCCTGGTTTCACATGATAGTTTCATATGTGTTTCTTTTTTCTTTTCTTTTTTTTTTCTTTTTTGCATCGCCGAAAAGTATCGTGTGGAATGCAAGTCCTCTCTTCTAGTAGAATTTCTAAAGCCAAAAGTCACAACTAAATCAAAGGTAGCAGAGTTTGGTCAATTATGGAGACAAGCAACTCTATTCAACTGCTATTGTCAAACTGTGTTTGTCTGTGTTGTGAAATTCAACGTCAAGCCGCAACTACCAAAAAACAACAAACAAACAAACAAACAAAAACACACACAAAAAAAATCAAACCAATTTAGCATATTATGAGCTACACTGAGTATTTCGATTGTTCAAAGATGGCATCACTAGCCAATTGAAAACGGCAACCTTCTTCATTGTTCTTCTCATATTTCTGTTTCATTTTGGTATTGAGAAGATGTATTGTATAATTCATAATGGGAATTTGTCCCTTCAGATTTTCTCTTTTTCCATAATCATTGCCATACCTAGGCTTCTATGCTCCTTGTCACACACACACACCCACAAATACACACAATTATATTAAATCTCACTTATCCTTCCCCATCTCCTTTCTCTCTTCGTATCCCCTCCTTTTGTAGTTTACCTCTATTTTCCTTTCCAGCGAATTTGTTTGCATGAAGAATTTAGCCAGTTTGGTGTGCCACCATTGCTTGCATTTGTCCTTGTCCGCTCCACTGAAATACCTGCATTTTAAAGGATAGAAGAACATCGACATCTCTCTATGTTGTTGTTGTTTTTTTTAATCTCTCTCTCTTTTGACTTTTTGTATTCCCTACAACATTATGTTACCCACTGGTAGCGTCCACCTAATGAATAGCGAGGAGAGTAATTGTCACAACAACGGACCTTTTTTTTTAAGTGCTTGAGTGTATAAATGCATTTATTATACGTGGCCACTAAAGAAGCCCTTGAGTGCTTACAAGCAAGCTACTAGGAAACCGACGGCTTTCCGTAGCCTCGAAGGTCTAGGTAATGATATGAAAATGCCTTGACCCGGGACAAAACCGTAGCTGGTAGCGGATTCGAACCAGGGACCTCATTATTTAGGATCTGTGATCTTATCCATTGTTTCAAGGGCAGAATGTAAAGAGCATCTAGACTAACACATCCTTGAAAAAGAAAATCCTCCAACATCAGTTCCATATCTTCACAATAAAGATTATATTGCTAGTTCCTATCACTCACGAATTCCCTCATACAGGCACAACGATTTGCATGTACGTCATTGAGTACGGGCCATTATTACGTAAGTTTGCTTTCTAACAAACTGTCGTCCTACCATAGATATGATATACACTTGTAGTCTACATTTTTCTTTTGATGGCTGTAATCATAAAAAGAATAACAAAGATATGATAACAATAACATTATTGTAAGCATTATCTTCAGCAGTTTATCGTAATAGTATTGTTGTGGTTACCATTTTTGTCATTACAAATATCATATGTATTATTTTCCTCCCTATCATAATACTTGTCATTGCTACATTGCTATCATCATCAATATTATTATCATTATCACTATCATTATCATTATCATTATTATCATAATTATTTTCATTATCGTTATATTATCATTATCATTATCGTTATCATTATCGTTATCATTATCGTTATCATTATCGTTATCATTATCATTAAAACAGTTGTTGTCTTCATCCTCATCCATTCCAACTTACATCCTGCGCACAGCTTTGCTCACGGCGCGATGGTAGAAGTCAAGCCGACCTTCTCCGCTGTCTCCGAAAGGACGAATAAAGGGCTTTAGGGCGCGGTACACGACTGCCCACTTCGCGGCAGGCAAAGTTCCTATCTCTCGACTCGATTTCTCTTTCGTCGACAAGTCTGCAGGATTTACAAAATACAACTCGATGAAGTTTAAACACATAATTATCATTAGCATTATCATCATCACTCATACGACACTCTCGGCACGCGAAAACATACACACGCACATCTAGACATATAGGCTAATGTTCGGTGCATCTGCAGATAGTCGACAAAAGACGACAAAGATTACGATTGAAAATAGACACTGAAGTTTTTGACCACAACACAATCCCAATTAAATTAATGATAATTGTCACTCCTAAAGGTGACTCAATATCCATTTACTTTTTCTTCCTATAATTTTCTGCTGTTCCTCATTCTGTTCTTTAATTTCTACACAGTATCTGACCTTCAAACATAATGAAAGCAATAATATACCAAAGCATTGTTTGTTTTTCTGCGTGCACTACGCAGCTGACATGGAATTCATTCTTAGAAACCGTTCAGTCTATTTGTATGCAATGTGAAAAGCATTTCGTGCTCGTGTTGGCATGCCCGACATGGCCGATGCGCGAAGTACTGACCCGACCTCTCACAGGGGGTGGTCGAAACTAACTCCGTGCAGAAGTCTAAGAGCTGACAAACCTTTCATGGCTTCACTGACTTCACCGCTGGGCATGGTGAGGTTATCTTCGTCCCCTAGGATGGACAGGAGCTCTGTCTCCAGGAGACCAGTCACGGAGCATTCCAGGAGACACAGGGTGGCCACCAGGAGCTTACCACCATTCTCTTCCTCGAATCGCTGGAAGACCTGCATCAGAAGACTGGAAAGGAAAGAAGGAAGTCTGTGTAGATAGGTGTGTTCTGTAAGTAGAAGCACGTTATGGCATCGTGGATATGGCACTAAGCTCTTAAATAAGGGATCCTGGAGCCGAATCCTACTCGACGTCTATCAACATCCTTCGTCAAAGTGTTTTGTCCAAGGAGGAGGTTGGAGGTTATTGTAATTTCGTTTGTTTGCTTGTTTGTTTCTCAGATGTAAATTATTATATTTCTTTTCTTGCATCCGAAGTTTGCTTTTTCTCTAATATCCTAAAAGTGTAGGAATGCAGCCCCTTCACTTTGCAAACATTCCCGGTTCCGTGGCATACGTGAGGTAATGATATCGTAATACCAGGACTCTTTGCTAGCCCTTGAGAGCCTATGTACTTGTAACTACATTTGAGGACTTTGGGTATTTATGTGCTAGTTATAAGCCACATATTACACACACTAAGTTTCTCATGTTTTCACAAAAGAGTGATATCGGCTGTAGCTGCAAATGCTAATGACTCAAGGCGGTGATCTTTTCGCCTCACCAATATTTTCCTCTAATTATGATGCGACAATATACATTCATCACGAAATAAAAGACTGTTTTCGGTCAATTTACAAATGATTATGAATCATTAGGCCTATATAATTAATATCATAATACTTGTATAAGAATCATTTTCAATAACCCTGTTTTTGTCCGCATGATTCCGCCACGGTTATAGTACCTTAGTCAATATCATATACATATTCTTTTTAGAACAAATAATGTCGAAAACCCAATGATGATCTGAAGTGGATATAAATGTAATGACATAAAGAAACGAAAGTATCATTCTTATTTTACATTATCCTAATGAAACTTGACCAATCCTGTTTGTTTGTTTGTTTGATATTTGCTTTAAATCAACATTGATTGAATGAACTTGTTCTTGAATTGAGAGTTGTTTCTCCCTGCGAAAGGACCCTAGAACCGAGGGTATAGAGTTCAAAACTCACTCGAAGAGCCCGTCCTTTAAGGTGTTGATCTTGTCTGTAAGCTTCTCGAAGTGACCGTACACTCTGAGCTCCTCACAAGCCACAGACAGCCAGAGAGGATTCTGCGAAGATTCCTTGGCCAGTAGGGTTGCCATCTGGGCCTCGTCTAGCTTCTTGTTATATCGGCCGAGCATTTCCGTGACGATGCTCTGACAAAACGAAGGTAGAGGGAAAATGAAATTCCTCATCGGTCGAAAATCCACTGTACGTCATCTTAAGCACAATGCAACTGGCATTTAAAGAGCAATTTCAGGGAATATGCGCAAGCGCGCAAATCAACTCTCTTTGTCTCTTCACCACCTTCCATCTCTCTCTGTCTCCTTCTATGCCTATCTCTGTCTTTATTACTCGCCTGTTACACGCCACAAAATGTGCCCACACACTAACTAATTGAGTTGTCACTCTCATACCTCAAGGAAAGCAGTTACACACTAAGAAGAAGAAAAACACGACAAACATAACTTTTTAATAAGAATGCCCTACACCTCTGCCAACCACAATACATGCATGACAAGGTGAAATGTTGCAAATAAGACAATGTGCAAATCGTAGCATTATGATTTATTATAAATATGTTTCTTTAGAATTAACAGATGGTTACATTGCAAATCACACTCAATCTCCCACCAAGGAGGTTCAGGAGCTAGAGTTTCAACGGTCTGTAACTATTCAAACAGCCGTCAGTTTATCAAGGATGCATTAAGAAAAATACCACGGGTGCATTTTGTGCCTTTAATGATAGGAATTTGATGCTGCCATCTTAATTCTGAACTTCAGCATAATGTTTGGTGTATAAGTCCCATATTTTTTCCATCACATGACATGAAATTCCATCTAATGAAAAAAAAAATAATAGAAAAAAGAAAGTCAATCCCGTCCAGAAATTTGTCTGAACGTGTAAATCAGAGGTTTAACTTGTGTCTGAACCTGTACTCATCCGGAAAGCAGATTTTATTAATTCCGACTTATAGAACAGATATGACTTGATCTTTGCGTATAGGTCTTTATAAAATGTCAGATTAGTGTTGGGATGGGTCTCTCTTCATTTTTTTTTTTTTTTTCGTGTTTAAGCAAGAGATTATCTCATGAATATTTATTCGGCAGGGCAGCAAAAGCCTCCATTTTCTTGAAGCACACATAGTTCTGCGCCGCATCGTATTGTTTGTGTGTTCACACTTAGATGTTGTGTGCTGTGTGTGTGTGTAGGTGTACGCGTGATCGTCTGTGTACTGTATATAGCTGTCTGCACGCAGGTGGTTGCGTGCATCAACCGCGATCTGAACTTGAAGAAAAAGAAACAGCAGCTGCCGAAGTCCTAGGCATTTTATTCAAATGTTTTTTGGGGAAAACAGAGATTATTTATAGTCTGGCAAGAATAGTCAAGACTTTAGGCTGAGTGCCACCCAACACCAACACCAACACCCACACCCACACCCAACACCCAACACCCACTTTATAACAATGTACCTCGGTAGAACTACGGAGCCATTTACTTGATGAAACTGATGATAGTATTCAAAAAACATATCTAGATATGTCTGAATTCATTAGGAACATTCAGGGAAGAGATACGAACTTCGAACTTCTCAGTTCCAACGTTCAAAAGTTCAAACTTCTCTGGAACATCCAACAGCTGGATAGCGATCTCTATTGTACCGAGCGAGTCGGCAACCAACTGTCCGCACCAAAGACCCTCGTCACCATGATGTTGACAAAACCAATCTCGACGCCGTGCCGGAATCCGGATGCTTATTATGAACGAATTAGAGAATACGTTACATGCACCCTATTCAACAAGCCTTTTGAAAAGTGCATACCGGTGGGCATCCGAATCAGAAAAAAAAAAAAAGCTCAGAACGCCAATTACCTTGTAAGCGACACGTTTATCATAGCAGAGATATGGATGGCTCAATAAAAAGAAAGATACCCTGCCCGGAATTGTACGTTGTGACATGAAATTGCTAATTCTTTATACTCTCGGAATCTCGTTCACTACATCAGGCCGTCTGCAGGTCACGACTTCTGCATATAATGATGAATTGCTTGTCGTTCCAAAAACTAAGAAATCATGGGGGGGGGGGGAATTCGTTGGTTAGCATGTGCTGGACCTTACCTTTATTGGAATTAGTTGCCTCAAGCTATCCTATATTTTTCGAATGCTGACAGTTTTAAAACTGCCCTCAAACTCATTTGCTTAAAACTGCTTTCCAGTGGATCCGTGTAACTACATTATGTAATTTATTTCTTTTTATTGTTGTTTCAATGTATTTACTTCCATGTACATGTAATTGTAATGATTTTTGTATTTCATACAATAACTGATTCTTCCTCACTGCGCTAGCTTTCAGCACAACATAGCCATGTGGAGTTGGCGTATTAAGTACCCTGTATTATTGTTGCTAGCAAGTGAGAGATTAGCCAACATTGTACATTCAATAGGGCTATACTGTTGCCTTGTTCACGGTATTTGAAGTTCTGACGTAGTACTTCCCTTTTCACATCCTTGTCTAAATAAATGGCAAATGTCATGAAACCATGGGCGCGATATTGCACGACACTGCAGGAGCGTTGAATTTAAAGGGACAGTACAGTTCTGGTTGAGGTGAGGATTTAGCTTTTAACGTTTTGCGAGATATTCAGAAAGCACTCTACGAGACGTCAAAGAGCACGGGAATTTTCACAGCCTGCGTACTGAACAATCGTGAGATATATCTCGCTTGCCTACAAAAAAAAAAAGAAGAAAAGGCGCTGTCGAGACATGCCCAGTCGAATAAATTTGATATTTACTTCGTAAGTCTTTGCGCAATTTCTTGTGGAATCTGACGCATATTCCAAATGTTTGAGTGGCGTCATCAAACACGAGTTCAAAGGGAATACGACTGCTGTGACTCCATCTCTTGAACCTCCGTGCTTCTACGCACCTATGACAGAAAAGATACACTCTTCGCTGTATAATATACCCTTTGTGCAACAGCCTACATAATGATTATGATTGCAAATCCAAGTAATATTTCGTATCAAGCATGATAGTGTCTAACCTTTCTAGTTTCCATCACAAGCGGCGTGACGGGAATTTCGATAGGATTAACAGTCCTCTCGTGAAGCTCTCGATGAGGGGGTGTGTCATCTATCATGGACAAGACAACCCGAATTTGTGGAGCCACTCGTAGAGGGAGCCATGACAAAAGCGACTGAGACAGGTCTTCGTCGAACTGTGGTAGTACACGAAACAAACAAACAAATAAACAAACAAAAAAGAGAAGAGGAATATTTGACAAAATTGGCAAATATCGAGTAGTTCGAATAATAAATAATAAGTTCTTTTTGTGATTTTTTTTTTCTTTTTGCCAAGTATGACTAAAACCAGCAATTGGATTTAAAAAGAATAATTCATTTAATCATAAAAATACGTAGATGGAGATACAACTGTATATGCAAGAGATCGCCATCATGAAAGAAAAATCGCAGAGATGAAACAAAAACAGTCAATACACTTCAAAAGAACACAGTGAATTTTTCCAATGTTGCTCTTTTTCTCTCCATGTATACCTGGTTGAGGGCGTCTATCACAATGATGGTCGGCTGCGTTTTGGCATTGGACAAGACACTGCACATCAGCTGACACGTGTTCTCCATAGTGACGGGCATCGTAGACTCCTATAGAACAATAGAAATTGATATTACTTACATCTTGTCGTGGCAAAGAAGTTCGTAACATACTGACTTGGTGACAAATATTAGAATTTGATGATTAAGTTACGCATCTATGATAAGAAAACACACAACCCCACGCACTTTTTTTTTTCAAATAAAGTGTCACACAAATTGAAGTCAAATGTCCCAATCAACAAGTATAACTTTGAATAACACTGAATGCAGCTTGCAGAGCTATCTCTGGATGTCTGCGACCAACAAGAGTAGATATGACCTTTATTTACTGTGTGGTATTGCCCCACCACACATCAGGCGAGAGGTCTCAGCACAGATGGAGAAAACCAAGCAAGAAGTTAACCCTCGACACCCACTCTACAATCGTGAACCTGCTAAAAAGAGACTCAAATCCAGACGCAGTTTTCTCCATTCAACCGAATCCCTTGATGGCACCGCCCATGGTCGAAGGATTACCCTATGGTCCAACCACCTCCAGACTGTGACGCATCAGCTCTCCTATGAACCAAGTGAATCACTCCCTCCGGGTTCAAGTGAGGCATGGCTCACCTGGTCATGCCTGAATCGCCTACGGACAGGAACAGGACGATGCAAAGTCCTCATGCAGAAATGGGGCTACAATAGGGATGGAGAAACTGCTTGCGACTGCGGGCAGGATCAGACAATGCAACATCTTTTGGTCTGCCCCCTCCTACCAGAGCCATGCACTGTCAATGATCTGGAGACTTTCAACACCAAAGCCAGATCCTGCGCTCTGCACTGGACAGGACTTGTGTAGTGACTCGAGAAGAAGAAGACTTTGTTAGCTCGGTGAGTAATAAAGTTCTATCAATTATGATCTACTATCAAAGATACTGATGATGACAACGTTGTATTTAATTGGCACAGTGGATGAGATGCAAGAAAATAAGGAGAATTTGGAGAAAAAAAGAAATCTCTTATTTCCTGGCTAAGATTTTACCATTAAGAACGTAGAATATTTTTCACTAATATTGTCCATAAACATCTCCTGAAATTTCATAGAAATTAGAGATTATCAAGATTACTACTACAAGTTTATATAAACTTCTGCATTTAATGTTCCAAAACTTCTGCGTCCAGTCAGGTCTATAACCATAGCGAAAGAAAAACAACAACAACAACAACAACATGCGTGTGTAATCTCTTGTCAGAATTAGATTTTCGATCGGGGACCTACTGTAGAGTGTTATTAACTAAGTGATGAGATATCAATGCGTAGGCCGTTGTTATCGGAGAATAGACGAAAGCCGAAAAGTGTTTTACTCACATTGACCAGGTTGAGTTCCTTCAGTAATCTCTTCAGACACATCTCCAGGTCGGTCGAACCCGGGACTGCCCCAACGAAATGGTAGAAGACGTGCCATCCCTTCTCTCCACCCCTGATAAAAGATGTTGTCATGCCAGCTGTTAATACAAATATCTCAACAACGTTGACAGCATTTGCATTCTACAGCAACTACAGATCTGTGTGTATGCCCAACTTACTCAATCTATCTGTGCCACAGGTGTTGTTTTTACGGAAACATGCCTGTCATTTTTAAACAAAATCAGCCATCATGAAGCTTAGTAAACCATGACCACCCTCTAGGGGAGCAATGGCAACAACGCCGAGGCTAGCCTGGATAAAGAAGAATATGTTTTTTGAAAGGGCGCGACATGAATATTTTTCTCGTTCGTGCCACTAAACATACATTTCAATGTGATACTTTATTGTCTCAAAATCAAAGGAAATGTAAAATTTCATTTTGAATTTAGGTACCCGCCTGATCGGACCACCAAAAGAACTTTGGTGGCCCGATATCAATTCTCAGTGGCCCTGCGCCACCGGGCCACCGCTAACGTCGTTACCATTATTGTTACGACGTACGTCGAGCCTCTTTTCTGAATATCCAACTACAGAACAGAAATCTGTCCATCTAATGTAGTAACTATCCTTACCCTGGTATGCGATTGTTGAGGGTCATAGTTTGCGCGACATCCCCAACCCTAGCCATGATGGATGTCTTCCCCGTCCCGGCCCCGCCGGAGAGCACCAGGGGGGCGCCTGTCCCTTCCTGCAGGATGTACGACTGGATCTCCTCAAAGATGGTCACACGGCCCAGCACCATGGGGCTCCTGCTCTTTAGAAATGACTAGAAAGAAACACGACGGATAGAAGAGTTTTTACAGAACAGTAATAATAACAGAACTTTGATCCATCTAATTATTCTTAATTGTTGTTAGTGGTTATGCATATTTACTATCGCACTTAGCTTCTTATTTCAGTATTTTCGTCTTTTCCTCTTGTACTCTAGTTTTTTCAACATGCATTATCTTTGATAACATTATCACTTTAATACAGTAATAATAGTAATCACTAATAGGATTGATATTGTGTAAAAGTTTACCATTACAAGATACCATCATAAAATCATTGTCATTATCGTCATCTTTATCATTACAATGCACAACTTAATGGGATCAAGTCTTGCTTGGTTAGACATGTCGTTGAGGGAACTCGGCTTTGAAATTATTCATTCATTTCTCGCCTAAAATATCCGATGTATCGTTGTTTCCAGACGCTTCAAAAATGTTTCCAAACATTCACGTTCATCCTTCCTCACCTCATGGGCTTCTTTGGTCTGTTGGAATGGATCCATCGTGACTTCGGTCAGGGGATACTGGTAACTGATTCTTTCCTTGAAGAAGTCAAAAACCTGGTTTCAAAGGAAAAAAAAAATGAAAGAAAGACATCAAATACCATAACGTTGAACACACGAGAACGCTTTCAATAATACTTCTTTGTCTTAAAATATCCATTGCTATTTCGAAATCAAATGATTTCAGTTGCTTTACAGCATCATATTCAGAAGAGAATTATAATCTTGATATTGCCTGTTTGCTGTCCTTTGTCACCGAGCTGTTCAGTATCTGAAGTGATCATGACATCAAGCGAATGTCGTGCAGTTTTTTTTTCCCTTTTTTTTTGTAATCGTTCAAACTCAGGATACAAGTATTGCAGGTGCTTATACACGAATTATCTTCTTTCTAGCCAATGCATTATCATAAAAGGATTGCTGTTAGTCAAGCAGATAACATTCATTTTTCGGAGTTACTCACAAGTTTTGAGAAGGATTCCTGAAGTCCGCTGAACATGATCTTGCCGTCTCCGTCTACGCCAGCAAACTCACAGTCATACCAATGAACCCGAGAACCCTGTCAGTATGAAAACACAACCCATGTACGATTGGAAAGGTGGTTATAGGGCACATCTAGGTGAAGGATTAGTAGATAAATACAGATTTAGATCCCTGGGCAGAGAAACAGTGTGATGGGAACGTTGATGGATAGACAAACAGAGAGAGGAAAAAGTACTTTAGGAATAAAGGAGTTATTAATAAAAGTTATGTAGGCTTCTATGATTATGTTGTCATTTCATGAGAAAGCGAAATTGACGCCTATTGAAATAGATATCATTATTGTAAGGGGATGGGCGTTGCAAGAAAGCTGTGAGAACAATCCATTGCAAATCCCCCAAATCAATTGTGTAAAGTCTTAATGCAATTGATGCACTGGCTTGCTTCTTGCAACAGAAAGCCGCAGTTGATTGCAACTTGGGTTTGATCTACCAACTGAAAATCTGCCACTGATATTCGCTATCGTCTGCACCTCGACGTTCTTGCAAATCCATGAGGCATGAGTCATTACGAAATGACATCACTGTTCAAGTGCATATCCAACGGGATATCACATACAAGACAGCTGTCGTTCATTTTAAAAGTCGGAGCTTAAAAACAAACTGATGATTCTAGGCTTCTTTTTTTCATCGTCATTCAAAAAAATTTCCACGAGCGCATTATCAATCAATAACACTTTACGCGTGGATAATTGAGTCTTAGCCATTGCTTTATTGAAATGCGTAACGCGAAATTTCATGATAAGATTTTTCCCTTCGGTATAACTGTCTAGATGGGTGAGAGTGTCCTGTGCAATATTAAAACTCAACAGTAACGCACGGAGCCTGCTCCAAAGCATGAAGAGAATTATGAATGTAATAAAATCATATGCGTCATAACATTTACCAGTCTAGCACGCAGCATGTTCTTCAGCATGTCGAGTTTGTGGCTGGCTATTGGGTTCGCGTCGATGAAGTCGTCCTTGTGAGCAGCCGGTAAGGAGTCGATAAACTTCGTACTACGAATCATGAAGATGGCTGTGTGGGGGAAAAAGATGGGGGAAACACACACACACACACACAATATGAGTAGATAAAAAACTGCTTTTTTTCATTCACGATTCTTGTATCTTACACAACAAAACGGAGAGAGGTCCTGTGATGCTTTAGATCTAGTCAGAACCTTAAAGAAGTTTAGTTCACGGAAGATGCTTCAATTTTGAAGTAGTGTATCAGTATTATTTTATCGTAATCTTGACAACGTAATGAAAGAAATTAACCTACACTGACTTTCTCTTGTATCATATACCAAATATATTCTCACATGAAATATATATTTCAGCCTTAATATCTTATGAATCATGGTATTACATTAATATGCATTATATGCTACCTGTGCTTTTGTTCATAATCGATAATGTGCTATAAAACGGTTAAAAATAGATTGACAGCAGTAGACCTGATTTTCTTACTTTTTTCCACATTGGAAGGGCACAGAGAGAACAAGCCCATCTTTTCATTATTACAACTTGTCTTGACAAATTTATTATCACGTCAAGAGAGTTTTTATGTCATACTAGATAACTATCAAACATCCTCAAAAGTAGATATTATAATAGCTCTTTCTCACGGCTTGTGCTCGTCTCATTCAAGCTTCTTCTGTATAAACACACATAGTATTGATACAAATTTTAACTATTAAATCATCCAAAGTCATCATCTCACAATTGGGGTTGTCAATCCGGTAGGCCCCATGCATAATCTCCATCTCAGTAACGGAGAGTCCGTGCACCCAGCGGTACTCCTGAACGAGGGACTGGGGTACGTCTTGGTGGGTGGGGATCCAACCAGCCCGTTCGCTGCACGGAGGAGAGTTCGAATCAAGGAGAAAGCAAACTTAATAACACTTTAAATGAGGGGCATAGAAAGGCGGATACTAACGAAGGGGCATTGAAAGCTGGATACTAAGTGGAGAAGAAGGTGAGACTTGAGAAGGGCAAGATATAGCTGGGTATGGAATATGATGAATATGGAAGTTATATCTGATGCGATATGATGACAAAGAATTAAAGTCGTACATTCGCTAATCACAAAACGTTTCATGTTCCTGGCCAGATTTGTATCGGACTCTTATGAGGAAGAGAAGTCGGCCTCTTTCTATTGGGATGTGAAACGGTGATAAGGAACAATGCGCTCTCCTGATGTCTAACGTCTGAGGTTCTTGTGTCAGAAGTCAAACTGGTAGAGGAGTACCTCAGAAGTCAAACTGGTAGAGATGAAATGACTGAAGTGAAAATGCCAGGGGCAAAGTTATCTGTGGTAAAACACTGTCTTTGGCAACGGTGTCAGGGTTATAATGTTATGGGTATTATGTACCCTTAATAAAGGTAGAAAACAATATCTGGATTGGTATTTATGTCCAAGTTCATTACTTCATATACATCGGATATTTTTACACCAAATCAATTTCACCACAAGGATAAAGCCTGCACCTGGTGTGTAAAAGAAAAAGGAATGCATTATAAGTCCAAGTGCAACCTGACCAATAAATCTTCCCTAGAAAGCACACATTCCAACTCCTTATCAATCTCTCCTTTTGTCATTTTCTTTACCGATGATTCCTGTTTCTTTTACCACTGACTTTTCTATCTGGCTCCCTGTCTTCCTGAAGGAAGCACTATCGTTTCGGGACCAGCGAGATGAAAGAGCGTAATATGATTCCACATAATTTTTTTTTTCATATACCTCAATGGGATCTTATGCTTTAATTCTCAAATATACCTGGTGAGGTTCAAGAAGAATGGCATGATGTTGTCGTCATAGCAACGATCGATCTCTCCGAGGCACGCCCTCAGAGTGTCAGCGCTTGTTGTATCCTTTGGAATGCCCTGTGAGGGTGAGTCATGGGAGGATTGTGTTAAATACACTTATATATCAAAATTAGTGTTAAAAGAATGGTGTAATGCTGTGATCACCAACAAGATTTCTACCAACAGTCGATACCATTCCGTCTTTACCGACTAAACGACATATAGATGTCGATTTCAGATGAAATCATTTTTGTTGGAAACTTTGATATGTATACAATGATTACAGTTTGCGACTTTGGCTTTTTATTCTCGGCAATGTATTGGGCAGGATTTACATTAATGATGATAGTTACGGTAAAGGCAGAGGAACTGTTAACTGATTGGTCGCGATTATCTTTTGTGCAAAGAATGTGGTCAAGCAAATAGCAAAACTTAAGTTTCATTAAGATAGGAAAACGTAAGGTTGTGGGATATTTCAGATTCAGACGTTTTCCTTTAACAGTGATAATTATTACAGATATGCAAAGTATAAAAGATGATGATTTCATCGCTTCAATACACAAATAATCTTATTTGTCGCAATGTTAAAGATGTCATTACTGGTAAACATTATTAAGCAACACGATTAGCCATCACTTAAAGCAAACAATAACTTTCGAACGTTTGAGTTTACCAAAAAATGAAAGAAAAAGAATTTTAGAGAAGAGTTATTATTGTGTGTCAACGAATGGGTGGTACCTGCGACGTGATGATAACGTCATAACCACATCTACGTTTGATATGAAGATTGAAGATGATTTGCATACAGGACATGATGTCAACATTATAAAAACCAATGAAGTAATTCATACCCATCTGAGGTCACACTCCACGAGGTGTAGACGTCGCTTCTCGCACCATTGACGCAGATCTGGGAAAACCTGGTCAGGGAGTCAACAGCCAAAACATAGGTATACATCAGTTAATACTGTAATATACACATATTATTCTGATATCAGTATTGTATTTGATTACGCTCCCGTTAGGGGGAAAATAGCATGTCGTATGTTTGAACTCTGCATTGTAATTGCTTGTTATGCCAGGTTTCGTATTTGTTTTCCTGTCGATTTTCTGCACTTAATCATAGTGTTTTCGTTTATTATTGCTGTTGTCTTCATGTATATTTCCAATTTGCCCGATAACGAAGTATAGGCATCGTCTCACTCGAGGCTGTATAATCCTTGTAATGAACTTGTATAAACAACGGTGTCAATGACGATGACGTCAACGCCAACAACGCCAAAGACGGTTACCTCTTTGACGAGGACCTCGCGCTCTGCGTGGAAATCCTTGAAGGTGGAAGAAACGAAGATGCGAATGGTCTTCCAGCCGGATCTCCGAATCACCAGCTGCCGGTCAGGGCCGCTTTGTGTCTTGTCCATGAGCGTCTTGGACACCTTCTGCCACGTTTCTTCCACAATGTATTTGTACTGCGAAGAGGACGAGGGTACGTCGAGTGAGGTTGACGAACCGCAGCCCATGCTATGTGGTGCCAAACTCGCGAGACCTATACACGGCGCAGCATGAAAGGATATGGAGAGTCAAGGGGATAAGAATACATCATGATATTTCAGTGCAATCATAATAATAATAATGATGATGATAATGATGATGATGATAATAATGATGATGATGCATGATGATGAAAATAATGATAATAGTAATGATAATAATGATAACGATGATAATGATGATGATGATGATGCATGATGATGAAAATAATGATAATAGTAATGATAATAATGATAACAATGATATTGATAATGATAACAACAATCATAATAGCGGCTGCTGGAAGCGCCACCCATAAGTGTTAGGTCCATCTATTGGCAATGATTAGTGCTGATGGCGCTTCAAGAAAAAAAATCATCATGATTCACCATTCTTGAAAAGCATTCCCCCCTTCATACTACAATATTCATAACACATTATACTGCGGGTTTGACCTTGATGGAGATTGATGGAGTTTCCATTAACTGTAAATAACATCTTAGGCCCTAAAGTCACTTTCTCCTCTCTAAAAGTCTTACCATCTTGAGGAAAATGTCAATGGGCTAGGTATACCTTCCATGTCGCGGCTATATTCTTTGATTATGACTTGCGATAGAAAAGTGATGAAAATACAAAATTGTACCAAAGAAAAAATACATCAAACTGCATTTTATTTCAAAATTCAGCAACTCATCGGAAAAGCAATTCTTGCATTCACGTCCACCCATCCCCACCCCTCAGGCTCTCTTCCTCTGCAGAGATTGTCGGTTGTGCGTTGTATCAGTTGCGAGGACAGATAATAATATAGTAGAGTAAAAACAAAGCATGGACAATGATCTAGGTATTTTCATGAACATTCGTGCTAAGCATATTGATAAAAAGTTTATGTGTACATTATTATAAATTATGCCTCCTCAGACGTAATATTAGCAGTTATGGTTCTACT
This sequence comes from Diadema setosum, assembly GCF_964275005.1. Taxonomy (NCBI): domain Eukaryota; kingdom Metazoa; phylum Echinodermata; class Echinoidea; order Diadematoida; family Diadematidae; genus Diadema; species Diadema setosum. The sequence goes on from NC_092697.1 coordinate 23,771,943, forward strand.
TTACAAGACAGTATCCACACACACCACTACACGAACGAATGCACTCACGCGTTTACATTTAGGCCTACGTTTTCTGTGTTGGAAGCACGCATTTCAGAAGTTTCTTTGATCAGGGTTGTCATTATACGTATACTCGTCAGACCTAATACTTATCGCTGACCTAAATTGCGTAATGCTTTTTAGGCTAGAGCTAGGCGGCATAGAGCTTTCAATTTCAAAATTGGCAAAACTGGTCTTACCACAGACAAAAATCTAGGGTTCAACAGGTAAATGCGACACACACGCAAGACGGAGAAATAGCCGCCATCGACATGCACAATAAAGGCTTCTTCGAAGCTTGGGATGTTGCTATACCTACCGTAAACAGGTCACTCCGACCCGTCCGCACACTGAAGTACCAGTATTCGATCAAAACTCTCTCACTAGATACTCGAGCAGTATGTGCTCGTCTCAATTGGTCAGTGTGGGTTGACTGATTAGCAGAGCGTGTAAAGGTATTGTGTAGGTTTTCTATTCGGCTTTCTTTTTACTTATAGCCCGCTGTTCTCATTCCAAGTCAATTGCTGTTAATTTGTTTGCAATACTACCAAAAGAAAAGTAGAATATTGTACAATAAATTAATATAGCAATGAATTGAAATATAAATGATTAAATTAATTATTAGGATTAAGAAGACAAATAAGTAGATTATTGAATGGTAGATAGGGGAGACCTGTACGCAAAATTAACTGACAAACAAATCCATTAAGTATCACAAATAACGGCATTAATACATTGTGTATTTGGAGCTTCATAACTCCTTCTAGAGATGATATTTTCTGTAACAATCATGGTCCAAGCAACTTTCATTTGTAAGATGGCTGAACAAATTCCTCTCTTACTCCCCATTATGTCTCTGAACTGGAATTTTGCGAAGTCAGGCCTGACTAGTTATTGAAGGAGAGAGTTTCTTGTTCACCTCCCTGGTCAGCCATTGACGGTATTCATTTGCTGATAAGCCATTAGAATTATTATGTGCTAATACCGGCATATTTTCCTCTTTAGATCTAAAGTAAATTAATACCGTTCAACGCATGGACTTTTCTTGGTTGTCTTTCATAACAGGTTGCATATCCGATCCCAAGTGGCTGTTTAGTTGACAAGTCCTCACAATTTGTTTTCTCCATATCAGGAAAGTTAGTTCGAACAGTGTAGAAGGTTTATTAATCCGTAAACAAAATAAAGTTCGTAAGCTCGAAGATTTGTTAGTATAACCCCACTCATTTTGTTTTTCTTTTCAGCAACCTTTCACCTTAATGTTTCAGTTCAGATTATAATAAATACTTTCTGAATAATGTTCGGGTTAATAAATCCTTTGCCATTTTCGGATTAACGGATATATTGGATTGCCGAATATGTGTGTTTCGGGATATTTAACAAACTTTTCGAAATAAGGAATCTTATTTCATTTTTGGATTGACGAACCGTCAAAGTAACGAACCTTGTTACATTTCTGATTAACGAGCCTTAAAAATAACAAACCTTATTTCATTTCTATATTGACCCACCTTTAGAATAATGAATCTTACACACACAAATTCGTCTTCGGATTAATGAACCTACGGAATAATTCCGCAAAATGTTCCGATTAATGAAACCTTTTATATTTTTTTTTTACCTATAGGGATACGAAATTTGTGTTTCGGAGTATCTACTTTGTCAAGTATAGACACACGCTCATCATTATAACATTGCGAATATTATTTCACATGAGAAATGTTCAACTTTCGAATCACCATGGATTTCTTTCTCTTGTTTTTGTCAGCGGAAATGGGTTATTTGCGTCTTAAGGATGACTTCGGTCCACTCTTGTAGACAGCCATATAAGTTAATTTCAAAAGTGTGGTTTACAACTTCATGCAGGAGTGATAATTATGTCCAATCGAAAATAGGCTCTATGCGCATTACAGGTGATGTTCGTCATTCTAATATTCCGAAACACACAAATTTCCTACTCTGATAGAGGTTCGTTAATTGTAATCCAAAAATAAAAAAGGGTTCGTTAATCCGCAGATTTGAGGCGTTATTCCGAAGGTTCGTTAAATAAAAAATGAAATAGGTTTCGTTATTCAGAAATTAATCGGGAAATGAAATAAGGTTCGTTATTGAAAAGAAATATAATTTATCTTTATTCCGAAGGTATACGTTCATCCGGAAATGAAACGATGTTTGATAATCCGAAAATGAAATACGGTTTGATAATCAGAAAATTGCATAAAATGTGGCCTTTTCTTTTCCCTTAATGGTGAGTTATTGTTTCTGTGTCATGGTGGCTCATCCTGATGAAGATCAGGAAAACGGGAAGGGCGCCATGCGTGAGAGGGGAAAATCTTCATTTTCATCTGTCACAATTACGAATTACGACTCTTATCCGGTTTGTCAATATGACGTGCCTATGTGTATCGTGCTTGTGTGTGTGTGTGTGTGTGTGTGTGTGTGTGTGCGTGAAATAATGTATAAGCCGTGTGTGTATGGCGTGTCTTCATATACGTACGTAATATCCTCATATTTTTGTAACAATAACGCCGTAAAGTCAAAAAATGTGGTTTATTTTAATCCAGGGATAACGAATTACAAACCTTCGGAATAAAGAACCATCGCATTTAGTTACGAACCATCGGAATAACGAACTGTAACCTGCATGCATTGTATGCACGTCATTCATGCACATCATTATCATTTTGCTTTCATCCCAGCACCTCCCCCCCCCCCCCCCATGATGTATTTATAACCTACTGGCTATAGGCCTAAATAGATGAATGGAGATAAGAGGAGAGCTTTTGTAGAGAGAGAGAGAGGGGGGGGGGGGAGGGGGGGAGGGGGGGAGAGGGGGGGGGGGGAGATATGGAGAGAAGAGGGGGTGAGAAATCGCCAGGGAGAGATATTGATATCTTCGAAATACAATAAAAAACTATCCTCTCCCTTTTTGCATCGCATGCATGACGTCATGTTGGCCGTCAAAAGAGTCATGAGCAAAATCATTTGTCGGTTTATTAATGTGCATGAGGTATGGAGACTTGTCCAAGTATTTCAGCATAATAGGATGTGTGTGCACCTGCAAATGACTTGCTTCACGATCTATAGGCCTATATACCTATTTTAACATATATCTACATTAAAGTTTTTGAAAACTTCTGTATTGTCATTGTGCCCCGTTGTTGAAAGGATATTACAGATTCTATTAAAAGTTGTATTATTTCAATTTCAGCTAATCTAGGCCTGCGTAATTCACCATAATTGTATTGGCCTTACTCATTAAACCTCCAATATGACACTATATTTGCGAGTTTCAGCGTTTGTGATGATACGGTGATGATGACAGAAGAATTATACATTGTAGGCCTAACAGCTGGCGCGTCCACTATAGACTGTTGAGTGAGATGATGAAGATAGGCCTATCGCTGCTACCTGAGATAAGAACGATGTTAGTGATTGATAAAACACAATGATAAAAACTTATAAATAAAAATAAATGTCAAGAATTCATCTTTGTTGAAAATGAGTTCAAATACTTAGCGCACAAGTTATTACACAGAGAATAATATAGAGGAAGACATCGGTATCTACGAAAGGTGCAAATCTGTGGCCAAGAAAATATCCTCATAGAATGAGATAATGAGCAACTTTATAGTCTTCGGTCCTATTTGAGGAAGTTGGGATGGTTGGGTAGGATAAGGTCCAGAGACAAAGTCATTGTGCTCCTATGTAACGATGAAACGTTTCTCTTTTGTTATTATATCTTTTCTTCTTTTTTAGCTTGCTTGTTGATAATTTTTTTAATATCTATATTATAATAATCATTATTAATGTTGAATGTTTCATCTTGAAATGGGACTTGCGCGCCTTGTAACAAACAAAAACAGAAGTGTCTATTAAAAAGGCTACACCGTGGCGTAGCTAGTTTCATTTTCAAGAAACATGGCGAAGCACCTGTCAGCAAATCGTCTCTGCTGGGACCTCACCCCTGAGGACATCAAAACTCAGGCCGAAGGGCTTATAAAGAGCTCTTTAGCTGTCTACGATGCTGTTGGGAGTGTTCCTAAAGACCAACTGACTTTTAACAACGTAATTAAGGTGAATATCTTGTGAATTTGAGTGTCACTGCCGACTCATTGACCACTTCACTGTGCCACACTGTGCCATTTCATATGGGTCAGTGCAAATTCTTGCTGCGGCGTCGCATGTGGCGTAGATGAGCATAGGCTAGCGTAACTTGCTGTAGCAACACGTGCAGCGACGACAGGGCATAGCGTTGGTAACGCCAGCAAGGGAAGGTACCGGAGCGGAGTTGCCCGAGCTGCGCTGGTTGGAGTGCGTTTTTGGTAAGGACAAAGTCGGGCTACGCTTGATCTTGCTTGTGATTCCAGTCATGGGAATGTCACTCAGTTGCTCTCAGTCAAGTTGTAATTTATTCCTCATGCAGTTTTTACCAATCAATTCTGAATTTCGTGCAGAGGTTCAAGATTTAAAGTTCACAAAAACAACAATGATAACAAAAAAACAAGTGTGAGAAGCAGGACTTCCTTTATTTATGTTCCTTTTCCACTCACTAATATTGTCATACTCTGATACCACTTTGCACTACCCTACCCTTTGTTAGAGGAAACCAAAGCCCAACTGAAAAAGTAGACTGAGTGAAAACAGCAGTAGTCTAGATACACATCAGTGAAAGTGTGAAGAAAATCAGACTAGTACAGTTTGTAGAGTTGGGAATTTCTAAAATGTTGTTGGTGTTGTACTGTCATTGCTGGATAGGAAGACTGCTACAGTTCATGACGTTATTTTGGATGATATTTTCTTTCTATTGTCCATAATGGTGATGATGTTGTGTTTGAGGCACGTCAAATATTTGCCATATAGATCCTAGGCCTATATGTCATGAAGTGTAGACGGCAGTAGTAGTCTCCTTATCCAGCAATGACAGTGGCAAAACATTTGGAATTCATAACTTTTGGATTGATTGTTCAATTTGGACCCTAAACTGTCACTCTACTTGCAACTGCTTTACACTCAATCTAAATTTTGGCTTTCATTTCCTTCATTGTTAGCTCATGCACTGATGTAGAGTGTACGCACTCACACACACATTTGGCAAGTGGTAGGGTATGAACTATGATACAGGTACATGGGGTGGGGGGGGGGGGCAGATATAAATGTATTCAAGGAAATCTTGCCAAAACAATAACATTTGAGTGTTAACAAATTTTGTTATGACCTTTATAACTATTAAAAGTGCCATTCTATTTCTCCACCAGCAGGCAAGGTGTAAGTTACACCATGAGGGCAATTCTGCGGTTAGTAACGTTACATTTGAACAAATTTAGATATTTGTTTTTACTACTAAATCACCATTTATTAATTTCAAGTCAAAATCATGTTAAAAACATGTTCATCCTTCCCAGGTTTATGATATAAAAAAGAATGAATACAATCCAATGAATATTAGAAGTGCTATGGCAACTAAAAGGGCTGGTTAGTAACTTTACGAAAAAAGGACATGACCAAAAAATCAACGTCTTGTAACAAAAAGTGTGCAAAAATGCAAGTTACTTCAAAGAAAGTGCTGCATTAATTTCAATTATTGCATCATGACGAATGTTCACGCAAATATTTTTAGCAGTTCGACTGAACATTTATTAGCTAGACCCCCAAAAGCATGGTTAGTAATGTTACATTTGTCCAGAATAATTCCGCAGGACATTTCACGCTTTTGTAATTGACAAAATGTCACATGACTTCTGGAGTATTTAATTGTATTCATCTTTTACCCCTTGTAGCAAAACTTTGAGGAAAAATTTTCAAAGGAACCCACTGTAATTTGCCTTTAAGTGAATTTCAATGTCCCCAGTCCCACATGTACATTTTAAATGATGGTTTTAGATCTCACAAAACCAATGAATACGAAAAATAAAATCTAATTAATTTGAAAGACCATAATGATTGGCGAACATCCATGGCATAAGTTGATGCCTAAATTAAAGAGTAAGATAAAGAGGCACATTTCTTTGATCCATGTCGTGTCCACCTAACTGCGGAATTGCCCATGATGGCTTTTCAGAGTTGGCAGAATGAGCAAATCCAGGCAAACACCAGCATCAGAATACAGTGCTTATCCTGTGTTGGGCATATCAGAATAGATTTATGTCTTTTTTATTGATTTTGAATGGAAACTTCAGTTGAGCCTAAATAAAGAAAACTGTACCAAATGAAGGGTTGAAGCAGAATTCTTTCAAAGATTAGTGCACATTTTTAACCGCTGGAAAAAAATAAAATGTACATTGTAATGGCAAGTCCTTTAGCCGATAGCTCTTTTAGTTGCACATACATTACAGTGATATGTCCACATAAAGAACATGCTTTTCAGTGCACCAAGGTACCAAACTCACTTTCTTCCAATTGACTGTGCTTGTAATTGCTCAAAATGTTTTGATGGCTAATGTTCAAAGTCCAGGTTTTTCAGAATGTTGTAAAGGAACAGATCGAAAGTAAAACTGAAGTCCTACAGCATGGTCGGCACCTACACCAAGGTCAAGAGACAGAAATCGTGGGTTGACCAAACTTAGTTGATAATCTATTTCTTTGCTTATGAAAAAAGAGAATTGATTGAAACATAACACTATGTTAGAGGTTAATATTACAAAGACTTTAAACCAAGATTTTGGCATGGAGGGACCCCCCCCCCCCCCAAAAAAAAAAAAAAAAAAAAAAATGTACTTGTGACGAAGACTGGATGCAGTAATATTAGGGGGAGGGGCAAAAGGAAAGATATTGAAAAGTGATGTTACAGTCACATCAGAATGTTTAAGTTGCTATATGAAGTGCTCTAAATGTGTGATAATAGATTACAAGTGTAATAGTATTGTGAATGCAATTTTAATGCATATTGTTGGTCTGTTGATATTCATGTTCATGTGTAGGTCTCTCCAATTTGTTGAAACATTTTGATGCAGGTTAAGTTTACTACAATGACTTTAATGATTACAGTTGGCAAAACAATCATTTTCTTATCCTTGTTATGAATTTGTAGTCAGATTTTGTGTACTGTAAATACGATATATTCGCGGCATGAAAATTTTGCGAATTGGAGCTAATGGGCTTTCTTGCAGCATAAAATTTTCGCGAATTGCTACTGGCATCCATTGCATATTGTGTAGGCAAGAACTTTTGCATGCATTTTCACGTGAACAATCCTCTTTTTACAGTATGTCAAAAAAATAAGTGAAGAAATAGAAAATATGTATCAATAGTTATAAGCCATACAGGGTATTCAGTGCTTATTGCCAATGTATGCCGAAAAGTGGTACCTGTAGTGCTTATAAAACGTATGATGAATGTGGCCAGTGGTGCAATGTATGGTTAACTTTGTGATAGGCAAGTCCACTGTCAGTCACACTATAGAATGCATATCTCAGCAATAGTAAATGGATAGAATAGTTATTGGAAGGATGTACTGCTGTTGAGAGTGACTCTGCAAATTACTGTATAGATTTTATGAAATCAATGAAATTGTCATCATGGCAATGTCATGGCAATTGTCATCATGGCAATTGTCAGGGTTTGGCAACCCTGACTTCATTAAAGCCACACACGCGCATATGAATGGATGCCCGTGGCCACGCAACAAACAAACAATACGTTGCCATGGTAACACAGCTGCGGGTCTGAGCAGACCCGCTCCCTACTCCCATTATACCATTAAAGTGTGTATGTAGGCCACTCACCAGGTTTGCATGCATTCTGCTGTGCTTCAGTGCACACAAGCCATGTTTGCATGGGTATTCTTTGGACATTTAAGCACCCATTTTCAACCTCTTAAATTTGACAATGCATTTTCTGAGGATAGATGAATAGCAACCACCAGCCCCCCATTGTAGCATAGAGCTACCATGCTCAAGAGGTTTCCCTTTTCAGAGGCTTGTACAATATCAGCTGAGTATGAATGCTGTTTCAAGTGAAAACATCTTGTGCAGCCCTTTCCCCTTTACTGTTTTATTTTCCATTGTTGAGTCTTTTCATTGCAGCTAAGCCCACATTGTAAAATGTGTGTTTTATTTTTGCTCAAGACTTGAACTCTGATAAATTGGGTTTATTTCTTGTCAAGATTGATGAGGGAAACACTCGCTTAGATTGGATTCCATGAGGGAAAAGTGATTGTCAGCTGCCACAAATCAGGCACAGAGTGTTAATTGAATGTCAATTCCCCTCCAAAATAATTATAAATCAATTGTATTAACTCTTAAAATGTGGCAATGCTAGTGTGGTCTCATTTGAATAAAGCAAGAATAGGTAACTTACATGTAAGTATCTCCACACAATTGTGCTCGCATAGAATTATGCAGAAATAGATCTCATGTTTTGCAAGATAGCCTGTTTTTGTCAGATGAAATTGAGCATAAATGTTTAGAGTAATTTTACAAAAGATTTCTTCACTCCCAATCAAATGAGTCAAGTGGGATATAGATTTGAATCAACTAAAACAGGTTCACATAGTACATTCCTGAAAAAGTTACTAGTCTGACAATGACTTTTACTGGTCAGGAACCGTCGGACCAGTGCCAATGTGCAGCATTGTATTACGTCTATTACACAATATGGAATGCATTCTCATCCATTTACAGCAGTGAGCAAAAAAAAAAAAAAAATGTTCCAAGAAATGGCACAACTTTTGCCTTGGGCAAAGTAGACAATTAATGTAACCACCTGGGCTCACCATTTATAAAAAATCTCTTGCTAGAAAAAAAAAATGATGTGCAGTACAAATTGTATCTGACTATTGTATTGATCACATCCCCCCCCCCCCCCCCCCATATGATCTCATCCTTCCCCACAGGCTCTGGCTGATAATGACTGTGAGTATGGCGTTAAACGTAATGTGCTGGACTTCCCCCAGCATGTCTCCCCCAGTAAGGAGGTCAGGGAGGCCAGCACTGAGGCAGACAAGAAACTCTCTGACTTTGATGTGGAAATGAGGTAAGAAGCCTTTTTTCTCTCAGGTGATCTCTACTGCCAATATGTTTGGCATTTAAAGGGTTAATAATTCAGTTTCATATCCTTATGTGAATACCTTAATGCTGCCAGTATCTAATTATGTTGATTGTGTTTACTATGAAATATGCTACTAGTATATTGAGCAAATTATGTGCCTGTGTATGATGACACAAATGCTGAAGGCATTGGTATGAAAGGGAGGCAGTCCTGAGATTTTCACTGTACTGATAATTAAGAATAGTAAAAAATATAACCTTTCACCAGTTTATGTGTGTGGAAATTAAAAACTGTCTCCGTACGCGATTTTTGAAAAATAATTCCTGCAAGCAATCGTGTAAGAGCCTGTAAAAAGATGCTACGTCATTGATGCCCTACTCTCAAGTTGACAGCCGTGCCTCTAAAAACCAATTTAAGTGTTCAAATGATCAGTTGTAATTTTGTCATAAAATGTGAAAATATGTGATTTTATTATTTCAAACAAAGTATTTCAAGCTTAGTTGAATATAATTCATGTAAATGAATATTGTAAACATACATTTAAATATATTTTAAAATCAAATATACCATGTACTTGACATCAATTAGGCACGGTCCTTTTCTAGCTTCTGTCCGTGTTGCATACTACTTTGCGTACAAACCACTCTTGTGCAGGAATTCTTACCATACTTCTGTACACAGTACTCCGTCTAGATGAGCTTGGCGTTCAGACCGAAGATTACCATAACGATTAGTGTACGCATAACGAGCAGAACACGGCTGGGAAGAGTTAGCCTAGGTGACGTCGGACTCTCTGCCAAGACTTGCTCATTAGCATATTCACCATGCAGATTCCCACTTTTTCAACAAAAATTTACAAGCTTACATGTATCTGGTGATTTGAAAGTTTGTTTTTGGTGAAAGTAGTTCATCGGAGGTACCAACAACAACATATTTCTTTTTTAATTCCTGAGGACTGCCTCACTTGAAGGATAAAGTGTTAGAATGTTTTCACATATTTGTTTGTTTGTTTTTTCAACTACAATCGTAAGAATGTCCAATCTCCACAAATGATTGAATTTTCACTTCAGAGCCAATTTTCTTAGAACTGTGTTTGCCTGATGGCATGCTTTCGTATATTTTTTTTTTTTGGTCAGCTTTTGGTAAGAAATAGGGCAATGAAATAAAAAAAAATCCTAGGTATTGGAGAAAAATACAATACCTAAATCGAAAATCAACAGTCACAATTTCATCAGGATATTATCTGGGCATATAAAATGTAAAAGAAAAAGAAGGAGGAGGAGGAAGAAGAGTATTAAGAAGAGGAGGAGGATAAACACATAATTATATGATAAAACTTATTAAATGCTCCTCAATCAAGTGTGTACAGATACGAGGTTGCTACTTTCAGCAGTGGTTTCGGGATTGTGGTTGGTTACATGTCTTAGAGCCCCTAAGACTTTATAACTGCCCCATGATAGAATCAAATGTGCATTTAGTTGCCAGTGACAATACCTTATGTACTTTTTACCCTTCCATGCTCATACAGCATGAGGCAGGATGTCTTCGACAATCTTGTAGCCTTCCACGAGAAGGCTGATGCCAGCTCACTGAAGCCTGAGGCCAAGCGGTACCTGGAGAAGAGGATCAAGTATGGTCGCAGGAATGGTAAGGGGACATTGATCACCCTATCGTAGGGGTATAGAAGGAACGGTGTAGGGGACAGTAATCACTCAATCCTGGGGGTATAGCAGGAACGGTAAGGGGACATTAATCACTCAATCCTTGAGGTATAGCAGGAATGGTAAGGGGACATTGATCACTCTATCCTGGGGGTATAGGAGGAACGGTAACGGGACATTGATCACCCTATCCTGAGGGTATAGCAGGAACAGTACGGCTACATTGATCACTCTATCCTGGGGGTATTGCAGGAACGGTAAGGGGGCATCGATCACTCTTCCCTGGAGGTATAGCAGGAATAGTAAGGGGTTGGTCACCCCCGTCCTGGGGGTAAGAAAAATAATGAAAACATGAAAGGCCTCATTCTTCTTCTTTTTTTTCTTAGGATTCGCAGAATAGTGCATGTGGAACAAACAATTATTTTCATGTCAGTTTGATGTCAATTTCTGTAGCTCACTGTCATTCCTCCACATTTACTGTCAATGTTTTCTTTTTGTCCCCATCAGGTCTCCATCTGCCCAAGGATGTCCAGGATAAGGTGAAGGCCCTGAAAAAACGAGCCAGCGACATCAGCATCGACTTCAACAAGAATGTCAATGACGAGAACACCATCCTTGAGTTCACTGAAGCCGAGCTTGGTGAGTAGAGGAGCACTGGCACACGAATATCCATGGAGCCAGGAAAATATTTTCTGTGGTCGTTTCAACTGCCATGATGTCTTCATTGTTTGTCTGAACAGCAATGTCCATTCTGAGGAATTACCAGGTTCTGAAAGGAATGGTATGCAGAAGACAGTAGTTGTCTTCTGCGTCACGAGCAATAGAAACATAAGAATGGTGGAAGACAACAGTGAACTCCTTTTCTCACTTACGTTGATTACAATAGTTGAAGGATTTGCAGCTTTTAGTTCTTAATATTTTTATTGTTGTTAGTGTCCTCTTTGACATTGACCCATTTGAGCTAAGTGGCATGAGGCCATCATTAAGCTCTTGTGACTATCAGTTTCATTGACCCGTTTTTTTTTGTGCAGGTTTATTGGAGTAAGTTAATTGACTGTTACAGTGATTGTTTTCATATCAAGGTTGTTTTTGTGTGTGTGTGTGGGGGGGGGGGTCTTTTCTCGGGCCCACACCTATGCTTTGAAATGGCCTCCATGCTGTCTGCATTATTGGGATATAAAATGATATGCTGACAGATGTACCATGTATGCTGCCATGTAGAGGCATTTGCTGTCTTTTGTATGCATTTACACTTTCCACTAGTTCATGTTTTACCAGTTGTCTCATGTACTCTTCTACTTTTCCTTTCTTATGCAATTTAGGTGGTCTTCCGGAGGATTTCATCAAGCGTCTGGAAAAGGTGAGATATTTTTAATCTTTTATGAATGATGAGTCTCTGGAATTACATGACACCCATAAACAAAGAGACAAATCATGTTTCTATCTCTGTTGAGCTTTTATCACTTGCCTCAAAGGGCAAAACAAAGCAACAAACAAGTGCGTAAACATATAGCAAGACTAGACTCTCTAAAAGCAGAACAAGATTCAGACTCATTTTCAGATGTTGTGGTATGGCATTCCTGGCAGCTTTTAAAGTAGTGTGTTTTGATCACATACTTATGTCCCCCAAATGGAATGCCATTACTTCACATTCTTCACTCACATATGGCATGCAGATGTATTGAAAGCTTGACAACAGACAGTTGATGGGATACCGGAAATCGCATGTCTTAATATTATTGTCTCGAGCCAAGAATAAGAGCGTGTGCATGAAAGAATTGCCTTCCTTTTCTGTTGTAGGATAAGTTGACCCACAATACTCAAGTTTCTTTCCTTGTTGTCATTGCATTTGAATTCACCTCATTGTTTCCGCAGACCTCGGAGGGGAAATGCAAGGTGACCTTGAAGTACCCAGACTACTTTCCTGTCATGAGGAAGGCACATAATCCAGAGACTCGTCGCACGATGGAAGTAGCCTTCAACTCTAGGTTAGTGGCAAATTTCATCTTTCTGATTAGGAATGATTTTATACCTTAGTTTAAGCTTGAAAACATCTTCCTTTTTATACTCTCTGTTTTTGTCATTTAAAGTCAAAATGGAGGATGAATGTGTCAGGTTACTGTAAAAGTGGATATTTTCGCACGACTAATTTTTCGCGCTCAGCGGGGTAAGAAGAGTTTCGCATGTTTTTAATTCCACGGAATCATGACCTCAACTACTGGTACATATGGCAGGCAAAAATATTCGCGTGCTTTTATTTTCGTGCTAGTTTCTGGTTGCGTGAAATGCATGAAAATTTCAACACCGCGAAAATTTCCACTTTTACAGTAGTTTACCCCTTTTGTTTTTCCTGTAGTGGAGAATGACTTTACAGCAAATAAATTGGTGATATGGTAGTAATATCTTTCAGATTTGTAAGTGTTTACTTCTGAATTGTGGATTCAAGCACTATAGTAGTCAGTCATGATTTTACATCACTCAAGATTAGTTTTTGATCACCTCATATCTTTTCAGACGTGCTGTGTAGTTTTTCTCTTCGATTGGGGAACATGAATTCATTTCAAGTTTCATTTTATATTCTGATTATTGAAATCAGTATGTCAGTATGTTGGCTCACCATGGTACAAAAAGATATACTTGCTCACATTGTTTTCTCATTGTGAATCTGTTTACTCAATGTTCAGAATGATATATATATATATATATATTTTTCAAAACTTTTCTGATCTGAAGTCATGCAGAGTGTATGAAAAGCATAAATGATGTGATGGCATGCTAAGAGGCCAAAGATCACCATGTTTTGTGAGTCACCAATGTTTACAAATTTATTTTTCCGGTCACCTATTATTGTTAACCCACTATTGCTTAAACTTGTGCTGATCGCAAAAACTTTTGTTAAGATGCATCTCTCCAAATTAAGTAAATAGCCCTTAACACTACACTTTCATTTAACACCTTTTATTTTCATTTTCTTTTCTTTTCTATGGTGATGGTATGTGTACAAGTGCTTTTATTACTGTAAAATGAGAAATGTTTGTGTGGATAAAAACTTTCACAAATTTTGCGATGAGACAGATTCGGGAAAGCAAAATGCATGCAAAAGTGTTTGTCCCCTGGTTTGTCTACACAATACATTGGATTCCATTGGTAATTTGTGGAAGTTTTGTCCCGCAAAAAGGGCCATCAGCTCCAATTCTCAAAAGTTTCATGCTGTGAATGTTTCTAGTTTTACAGTATTTAATTTCTCACAATTTGTCACTGCAGGTGTAAAGTGGAAAACACAAAAATCCTGGAGGAGTTGGTTGAGATCAGGGCAAAGGTGAGACTACATGTACATGAGATATTCCTGTTTGCTGTGTCTTTCCTTTATACTACTTGCTTGGCTTCCTGTAAAACCATGCAAAGTAAGCTGCCCCTTTCATTGTCTTGATATATTTTTCCTTTCCCATCAGTGGTCATCACTCTGCCTGTTCTTGTACCCTTAGGTACATTTGTGGCTCTTTGCCCTCCGTTCCAAAATTGATGTCAGTTTGCATCACAATGTGCAATGTGGATGCAAATGTTTCATGATGTGTACTCTTATGAGCTAAAGTAACTTTCAAATATATTTGTTATTGGCTTTACAACGGCATTACATCACTGATAATTCTGAATATATTCACTGTTCATCAGACTAGACGGTCGTGATTTGGCAAAAAGGTGTATGTCTGCCGTTTTACAGCGACTACAAAGCCGAGAAAATCGACTTTAAAGTTTTGGCAGTTTCCTTGACTGTAGAAGCCACCTAAACTGTGCAACGCTCAGGGATTCAATTCCATGATTTAGTATACACTTCAAATTTCATTTCCTGATAATTTTCTTGCATCTAACTTTAAAGAATACTTCAGAATTAGCACTTTTAGCATGTTTAGAGACATACACCTTTTTGCCAAATCACGTTTACAGGGACTGCGACCCACGCTATTTTGGCAAAAAGGTGTATCTTCACATACACCGTAAGAAATCATGCATTTAACTTGGCAAAAAGGTGTATGTATAGAGATACACCTTTTTGCCAAATCACGTTTACAGGGACTGCGACCCACGCTATTTTGGCAAAAAGGTGTATCTTCACATACACCGTAAGAAATCATGCATTTAACTTGGCAAAAAGGTGTATGCATAGAGATACACCTTTTTGCCAAATCACGTTTACAGGGACTGCAACCCACGCTATTTTGGCAAAAAGGTGTATCTTCTCATGCACCGTGAGAAATCGTGCATTTAAGTTGGCAAAAAGGTGTATATATGTATAGAGATACACTTTTTTGCCAAATTAAACGATAACAAAATATACCAGAGATTTTGTAGGGAGAAGGGTGTATGTGAGACCATTTCTAATCAAATGTTAACTCTTGACAATCTTTACTTCATTATTACAAAAAGATTTAAAAAATAACAATGAAGAAAAATATCAGGATGCACAACTTGTTCATCAAGCATAGAAAAATGTGCGCAAATTACAACTCACCCTAGAGTCTAAATATTAACAAAACATGGTCTCATGGATATGCATGGTTAAGGATTACAGCTGAAGAATTTTTCTTCTTCCTTCTCCTCCTTTTTTTCCAAAAACTTCTACTTCCAATGAGATGATTCATCATATTTTTAGCTTTGTGCCCCTTTTTTTCGACAAAAGGTTCGTTTGCTTTCTCTACTGAATGCTTTAGCAAACAAAGAGGCAGTTGTTTGCACATCATGTATCTGTTCTTAAAAACGCAGTTATCATGCTGCTCCCAATTTTTGCAATAAATTCAATAAATGTGAAAATTCAGGTAGGATCATTTAACTGTTTGCATCCACTGAGCACTTTGAGCAGTACATCCAAGTATCATTTCCAAAGACAGGGACACATCTTTCTCCAGACCTTTGTGTGTAACTGCCACTAAATGTCTGTTAGGTAACAGCCCCATACGCATAGCGTAATGGGTAGCCGATCTTACAGTCACACAGCACACCATTACACTATGTACTAACTATACACAGCCCAGTTGCTGTACATGGTACGTCGCGACAGGGCTGTACGCGCGCGACCACCAACCACTAGGAGAGCGACGAAATCGTATTACGATAGCTTTGAATTTTGATACTTAACATCATTTTTGTCACCTCAAACTCAACGAGTATACTTTTCAATATTTACTCTACATCTGATGCTATCAGTATTCAAATGTACGCAATGAAACTTACCGAAATTGATCATCATATCCAGCATGTCCACACGGTACACAATCTTTCACGCCAGGCCTAACTATACACAGCCCAGTCGCTGTATGGTACGTCGCGACGTACATTACCATGTACAGCGACTGGGCTGTGTATAGTTAGGCCTGGCGTGAAAGATTGTGTACCGTGTGGACATGCTGGATATGATGATCAATTTCGGTAAGTTTCATTGCGTACATTTGAATACTGATAGCATAAGATGTAGAGTAAATATTGAAAAGTATACTCGTTGAGTTTGAGGTGACAAAAATGATGTTAAGTATCAAAATTCAAAGCTATCGTAATACGATTACGTCGCTGTCCTAGTGGTTGGTGGTCGCGCGCGTACAGCCCTGTCGCGACGTACCATGTACAGCGACTGGGCTGTGTATAGTTAACTATGTACAGGCTTCTACATGCAGTGCACAGCACGGACAGTGCAGGGATCACTGTCATTTTGAAGCGTAGAGAACTCTCATCCCACAGCCACACTTGCCGGAAAAGCTGTCATTTCAACAGAAATGCTAGATTTTACGAATCTGCGCATCTAATGGCATAGAAGTGGCTATACTGTAGAAGTCTAGGACAAACGTTAGATCTGAACTTCTAGATATTAGGTTCTATCTACTCACCGACTAGCAACAAGGAGAAACTTCTGCAGTGCAACGGGCTGCCAGTTTTAAGTCAGGAGCATGGCCCGCCACCGCACCGACCGGTGAAACGGTACACATACATGTCAGCAGCACGTATAAACAACAGAGTATATAATATACACAGAGTATAAAAGATACACCTTTCTGCCTTATCATACTTCGCAACTATAATTCATGATTCATTCGGCAGATGGATGTATCTAAAGATACACCTATCTGCCAAATCTTTGAGCGCTCCCCAGCGTGCACGGTTAGAGGTGTATCTAGAGATACACCCTTTTGCCAAATCATGTAGTTCTCTATCCTGGTACGTCATTGTACGTCAAGGGTGTATGTAAAGATACACCCTTTTGCCTAATCAAAAGCAGGAAAATTGATAAAATAATACAGAGATAGCCCCAAGTATCTCGGAAACAAATGATCGATGACTTACGAAAGTTGGTCACATGAAAATTTCGGCATCGAAAACCCCCCAAATGGTAAAAACCAAAAACATGATATTTTTCAGACATACACCTTTTTGCCAAATCACGACCGTAGAGTATGGTATGTCAAACAATAGTACGATAACATATGAAAGTATTTTCTGTCATTGGGCTGCATGAAACTCATTACATGTCTTTTGTCATGCCAATTCCTTGAAGAATTTTCATTTTTTCATTTTACATCTATTTGGAGAATTGCTTATAACATAAGCGTAAATTCTCAAGTATCCATGCAGAATGATTCTGTTGCACTCTATAGATGTATCTTCAACAGATGCGTCCGCCCTTCGTAAGATCCACAGTAACAATATACAAAGACAGTAATAAAATATTATATATCTTATTATAATCAACCATAGTGACCATGGTATATAAACTTACTCAGATAAATGTATATAGGCACATAGCCTTCATTATATAAAGTCAGAGGTATGTATACTTCAAATGAAACAGCTTCAAAAACCTAGCTATGTATAATTTTTGTTGTTCAACGTTCTTTATTATATCAGTAAATAATGTAACATTGAAAGGCCTAGGTTGTCTCCTAGATAAAACAGGAGGCACAAGTCAACGACAAAGGACAATACAGAAAAACATGTAAATACATCTTACATACACTGTAGTAAGAAACACACTCGACAAGTACAGTTACATAATCACAAACAAATTGACAAAAAAAACAAACATTTATACACAAGCAAATTAAGATACTGAATATTTGATTTCAAAACATACATTTCTATATCATATCTATAGATACTATATAATACAAGAAAAAGAACAGCGATGTCATTCTAAAAAATACTGATATTTATTTTAGACAGGTACCAGATTGAAAAAAAAAATAGATAGAAATAAATAGATAACTGAATACATACAAGGGTGGAACTTATATGCTCTACGGCAGCTCAGTTTGCATGTGTGTGTTGTCAGTGTGAAGATTGTGACTGGGAGTGTTGGGGGGTGGGGCTCATTCCCATTTAATCTGCTACAAACTACAAATATTCAGCCATTTAAAAATCCATCGACATAGAGGTCTATGAGATTTTTATGTTATAGTGACAGGAAGGAGGAGTCAGCGGACATAGCATTCGTTCACTTTAATGCCTTTGATGTCGGTACCAAGCTTTCAACCTTCTGACAGGTCTTTGTCAGGGCTTTGGAAATTCAAATAATGAAAAGCATCCAGTTTGCAACAAAAAGCAAAAATGATTTCTAAAGACAATAAAGCAAAAATAAAGATAGCCAAAACAGCTGCATGGCATAAATTAACCTGCACTCCACCAGAACAGCAATATGACATAGACATGCATGCTGGTGTGTAATGATAGCAGTAAAAGTGCAATTATGGCATAAATTCTTATCAGCAGCGAAATGAGAGCCTATGCGGAGAACCGACGTAGATGAACTGAATATCATCTATGTATCACCACCGTGATTTTTCCAGCATGGGCTTGTTTATTGGTTCAAAGATTTCCTGTTCCTTCTCGGCAATGAACAGATTGGTGTAGGAAGGGACTACTGGAGTACCCATGGCTGTACCTTGGATTTGCAGGTAGTTGGTTCCCTAGAGTTGGAAGTTGTTCAGTGTTAAGACAAGTTCCAGAAAGCGTACCAGTTGGTGTGTTGGTAGTCAAGGGTTCTCTTGATGCGAGTGGGCATTTTGAAGTGTTTCTTAAGCCTTCTGTATGGGGGATATTTGAATACAGGGAAGAAATATCAGCTGTGACTGAGATTGCATGTGGAGAGAATGGGGCAGACTCGGCATTGAGTTCTTCGATATGCTGTAAGAAATGAGTTGTGTCTCAGAGATATCACAGGATTTTATCAATGTATCAGTATGTCTCATTGTCTTTCACTATGTTTCTCTCTTTATATTCTCCCACCCAGCTGGCCAAGCTACTTGGCTACTCCACCCATGCAGAGTACATCCTAGAACTGCGCATGGCGAAGACACCCACGACCGTGTCGAGTTTCCTCAGCGGTCTGGCCGAGAAGCTGCGGGCCTTACAGCAGGATGAGCTACAAGGCTTCTTGAAGTACAAGGAGGAGGATGTGAGTTATCATGACAACCAAACCCCCAAAATGAGACCAAATTCCTGCATCTGAAGATGAGAAGTAATTGGTGTATGTTCCCCTGAGGAAAACTGGTCAATATAATTACAAGAGAAGTCAAAACAAATGCCCCATTTTATATTTTATGAACTACGTATACTTGTCATGTAGACTTCAATTTTTGTGATTGATGAAGACAGCTTATAGGGAGGATGCTTACTCTGAAGTGGAACTAATTCCTCTATGTAGAGTTCAAATGTTTGAGAAGAGAGATGGCGGGGTGTGAGGAAAAACATTTCAGCAAAATACATCTGTGCTTTGTATATTCTGTGAATTGCTGCATCATTACCCTTCATCACTATGAAACTACTGCGGTAGACTTCTTTCTTGCTCTGGCAGAATCTGCAGTGCAGTAGAATGAGTCGTGTAGCTGATATCATGGAATGAATGTCAATGGATGTTTCATTTCGCTTGTGAGCTGTGATCCTTTGAACAATTCTGTAATTGATTGGTATTCATCTCTTTCATGTGGCCCCACACAGTGTAAGAAGTATGGCTATCCTTATGATGGTAAGATCAACCTGTGGGACATGCGCTACTTTATGAACATGGCCGAGGAGAAGCGTTACTCTGTTGACCACAACAAGCTCAAGGAGTACTTCCCACTGGAGAAGGTCATCCAGGGTTCACTGGACATCTATCAGGTCAGTTGGTCAGGTATAGGACATCAAATTAGTTGTGACCATTGACCCCTTTTGGGACATCTGCCAGGTCAGTTGGCCAGGAATAGGATATCAAATTGATAGTGACCATTGACCAGAAAGCCCCATAGCCTTGTGCGCACTGTCCAAATTCCCCAGCACAAAAAAGGTTAACTCTTTATGTGCCACGTTCGCACGCCTGACTCAGTCGATGACGTGCCAACTTCGCATATATCTGCTCAAACACACAAACCTGCCCAAACAGATCGATAAATCGCCAAATGCTACAGTAATGAAAGCGTTTCTCGTGATTCCGTTCCTTTCGCACATAGTTTTGCATTTTATGTGGTGAATGACTAGCAAGCGGTGTTCCCTACTGGATTCTGCGTTTAAATTCTAAGTTTTTGTCACTGTTTTGTGTGCAAAAGTTATGCCTTCACAATAATGTACCCATTAGTCATTTGAAAAGAAAATAATCAGATTTGTCATGCAGTTTACATCAAAGGGAAGCTTGGCATTTTCTCCACAACATTGCTCACTGCATGTCCAGCTTCACAAAAATATGTAAAAGTTACATAGATTTAAAAAACAGAATGTTGATGTTGCTGTCTCAGAATAATGTGGCACACAGAGGGTGTATACCATGGCACATAAAGAACTAAATGGATTAAAGTCGAAGTACTCATGCAAAACATTAATTGTAGTTTATTTTCTGCCATTACTTGATTCTACTCAGTTAAAATCAAAAGAGTGATATCTCAGAGTGATTTTGCTCTTTAGCATACATATATGCAGCTACTTTCTACTTTGTCCAACTTCATGACTTCACAAAAATTGCTTACAGAAGATTATGCCCTGTGTAGAGTGACAAATGACTCTCCAAGGGATTCCTCTTACAGGCCTATTTGTCTTCATATGACTGCTGTCATACTCGGTGACTTTTGATATAATTTTTTTGTTTGAATCTGTCTACATAGATCTGCTTCTGTTTTCACTTGTTGTCTTTCTGAATCCAGAATCTGCTTGGACTGAAGTTTGAAGAGGTTCCAAAGGACCAGGCTCCAGTATGGAATGATGATGTTCAGATGGTAAGTGGAAGGCTTCATTTTTGTCGGAATGCATTGTTATTGTTGTTGTTGTTGGGGTTTTATTCAAAGAAGCTGCAGAGCTGTGTGTATGTATGATGCTACTATGAATGTGCTCATGCTGTTTCATGATGCACAAAATTGTCATCAGCAGGTATTTTATTTACTCATCTAACTACACATTTGTTGCTACCTGAATACATTTTTTTTTTCAGTCAGTATGTGTTTCTGCGGATAAAAACCCCCACAAGATTTTTGTCCTTGTACTCAGAATTGTACAGATGTTGTTGCAGAAGGACTGCAATGTGCACCTTTCTTAGGAAGCACGAACACATTTATCTTACTGTTTACTCATTGCCTTCATTTGTATGATATCTCACTATCTTATCATGCACTTGCAAATTGATCTTCCAGTACCAACTTTCAAACATGTTTTATACCTCACAAATAAAAGCACAGTGCACTACATGTGGTCCTTTCTTTAATGAGTGATTCATATTTCTCTCTTTTTTGGGTTGTAACAGTTCAGTGTGACAGACACAGAGACCAACCAGTTCCTGGGCTTCTTCTACCTGGACCTGTTCCCAAGAGAAGGGAAATTCAGCCATGCTGCCTGCTTTGGGCTCCAGGTATGTCTTCTTAAGTCAACTTTTCAATCTTTAGTCGCTGTTAGCTTTAAATAGAGTGTGAGGAGAAGACATGAACAAAGAGATAATTTAATATGAGAACCATTTAGCTGCAGGCAAGGGTGCTAAGACTTGGATTTGTCCCGTAAGACCACATAAAATCAGAAAAGACTTCACTTGTGAAGGATTTGATGTATTTACTGAGTGACATAATTGTACTGAATTTGGGAATTTGGCGTAGAATCTTTGCACTGTGTTGCTAGATAGTATTGAAATGAAGTACGTGTACATGTACAAGGGAAATGGTTGCTATGCTTTAGTAAATGATTATTTGATGAAGACTGCAATGAATGTTTGAATATACAAAATGTATGTTACAACATCTTGAGAATTTACATTCCAAGAGTAAATACATTATTTCTAAAGTACTGTACACTACATGCTTTTTTAGCTCACCTGAGCCAAAGGCTCAAGTGAGCTATTGCGATCGCCCTTCGTCCGGCGTCCGTCGTGCGTCGTGCGTCGTGCGTCGTCCGTCGTGCGTAAACTTTTTACATTTTCATCTTCTTCTTGAAAACCCCAAGACCGATTTTCATCAAACTTGGCAGGTAGCATCCCTAGGGGGTTAGGAACTCAATTTGTTAAAATGGGCACCATGCCCCACACAGGGGGCCCCCAGGGGGGCCCAAACCCCCCAAAATTAAGGAATCTGTAAAAATCTTCTTCTCTAGAACCAGAAGTGATAGAGCTAAGTTAATACTATGAGTTAGTACATTGATGACTGTAGTTTCAAGTTTGTTCATGGCAGAATCAGGGGTGCCCCCCTTGGGACCCAGGGGAGGGGGGTGGGGAGGGGTCCTAATGGGGCCTAAATTATACATTTTCATCTTCTTCTTGAGAACCCCATGACCAATTTTCACCAAACTTGGCAGGTAGCATCCCTAGGGGGTTAGGATCTCAATTTGTTAAAATGGGCACCATGCCCCACCCAGGGGCCCCGGGGGGGGGGGGGGGGGCCAAACCCCCCAAAATGAAGGAATCTTTAAAAATCTTCTCTAGAATCAGAAGTTATAGAGCTAAGATAATACTATGAGTGAGTACATTAATGACTGTAGTTTCAAGTTTGTTCATAGCAAATCCAGAGGTGCCCCTCTTGGGGGCAGGGGGGGGGGGGGGTTGGGAAGGTCCAAATGGGGGCCTGAATTGTACATTTTCATCTTCTTCCTGAAAACCTCATGATGGATTTTCGTCAAACTTGGCAGGTAGCATCCCTAGGGGGTCAGGATCTCAATTTATCAAAATGGGCACCATGCCCCACCCAGAGGGCCCCAGGGGCCCCCCCATCCCCCCAAATTAAGGAATCTTTAAAAATTTCGGCCCTTATTGTACATTTTCATCTTCTACTTGAGAAGCCTGGTCAAATTTTAGTAGAGCTGTAAATAATTTAGATTAGTGACTGCGTGAAAGGTGAACTTGCGATACTCAGGTGAGCGCTAGACCCGCAGGTCTCTTGTTATGTATATCAACTCCGAAATGCACCAGTTGTTAAGCTGAACATCCGTTGCTCTATGATATAGTGAATATAGTAGATGCATCATGTAACAGATTCTACCGCATTTCTATTGTATTATGTCATATGTCTTGATTGATGTCAAACAGACAAGCCTTTAACAACAGGTAAATGAGCATAAATCTTTTTTCTGAATGGATTGTGCAATTTTGGTTGTTCCCTCCAAAAAGTGTCTTCTTTTACAACTGCATGAAAGAAACCCTCCAAACTATTTGTGGAGAGGCTTCCAAAATCTTTGTCAAGAACTACAATACGAACATTGCTTTGTCTGTCTCACCCAGCCTGGCTGCATTGCCCCTGATGGAACTCGCCAGCCATCCATTGCTGCCATGGTTGCGAACTTCACCAAGCCCACTCCAGAATCTCCGTCCCTCTCTACTCATGACGAGGCAAGATTGTGTCTCCTTTTATACTTCAGTTATCTTCTTGAGTGAATTCTTGTTGAAATTGAATTACCCAATAAAAAAAGGAGGAAGAAAAGGAGAGGAAGAAGGAGAAGGGAGAGGATGATGAGGAAGAGTAAGAGGAGGAGGAGGAGGAGGAAAAAGAGGAGAAGAGAAGGAGGATGTGGAGGGGAAGAGGATGAGGAGGAGGAGGGGAGGAAAAAGGAGGAAGAGGAAAAAAAGGAGGAGGAGGAGGAGAAGTAATCAATTTAACCCTAAAAGGGCCGGGGGGGGGGGAATCCGCCCCCCCCCCCCTCGACGTTTCGCGCTGTAATTCTGTAACGCGAGAAGGCCTCGTTGCGAGGCTTCTTGACTTTCTTCGTTCAAGTCTCGCGCAACTTTTCAGACCAAATTTGCAACGTCCGCGCATACTTTTGTGAAGCCACGCCCATTTTTGTAACAGAATGTCGCCCCAAAATGGGCAAAATTTTGTGATTTTGTGTACATTTCCTATGGAAAACAGTGCTCTGTCATGAAAGTCATAAAAACCTGATTATTTTTACAATTGATCACTTTCATTGATTAATTTTGTGCTAATTATGGTAGAAGAGTGGTCAGTGACAATTTCCAATGAAAAAACAAAGAAAAAACAAAAGTTGGAAAACAACGAAATACATAAGAAATTCTGAAAACAATGAAATACATAAGAATTGAAATGAGTTTTGGAAGTTTTTGTGATGTACAATTGTTGAATATGCTAAAACAGATTTACAGATAAAAAATTAGACTCTCAATGCTTTTAATTAGGCTAAAATATCACCTTGAGCTTAATTTGCATAATTAATTAAATTAGAAATTGATTGTTTCAAAAAATCTTATGACACAATCTTGTAGATTATGACGCGGGTCTCACGCATGCAAAATTTCATCGTGAACGCACCTCCGATGGCCGAGATCTCGGCCATTTCGTTTGTTGTTAAAACTTGTACTCTTTGTTGTTAAAAATTGTACTCTTTGGTTATATACATCCAGAGCTGCCAACGAGTGTATTTTAATTCTTTAAAATGCTTTTTCTATGTCTGGAATAGGAAATATGGTCTCCGAAATGAAAAATGTGTTTATCGTAAATTCGATGTAGCATGCATAATATGATCAATGTCCCAGTTTTGTTACCAAATAATTTTCTGCCTCCAGACTTTTAAAACGTTTTTGCTGTGCATCAGCATGTTTTTAGATCTGAAGTTTGAAACCCTGTTAGAAAGGATGTTGACTTGATTTGCGAGGCAGTATCAGAGAATACTCACCTACTTACAAACTTATAACATTTGCCGAAGTATTGGTGAGTGTATCATTGTGATGGTTCTCATAGCATGTCAGACTATTATTATTGTAGATCATCCAAACAGTGATACAAACTTTGCTGACCCAGTGAAATTAGTTTGATTGTATGATCCCTTGCCCACCTTCCTCTTGTGTTGTAGGTAGAGACCTTCTTCCATGAGTTTGGACACGTCATGCATCAAATCTGTGCACAAGCAGAATTCAGAATGTTCAGGTACTTATGGGGCCACGGCCCAGTCCTGTTTTTAGCCTGCAATTTATAACTGTCTCCCTCCCATCTCTGTTATTGTCGTGTGTGCAGGTCGAAACTTTCTTTCATGAGTTTGGTCACGTGATGCATGACATATTGGGGCAGACTGACTTGTGTTTCTTCAGGTTAGTTCAGGGGTTCTTTCTTTGCCACAGAGGGGACAAAAAGGGAAGATGATTATTTCTTGTTTAATCATTTACTCTTGATACTTCTGTATGTCCCCAAAAAAATTACAATCATTTTTTTTTTTTTTTTTTTTTGCATTGATAACTTCCTTTATGATTAAACTGTGTGAATGCTATTTCAGGGTAAAAAAATATAACATCTTATATTTTCCACAAAACCCCATTCAGTTTGGTGAAGTAGTCCCATTGTAATTTTTGGGGGGCATACAGTACATTGGACTCTCACTGTAAAGAACACTAATGTTACAAAATGTCATAGTGACGAAGTAGTTTTATAATTTGTGTTTTAGATCCAATATAACAAAATTTCAATGAACAAAGTTTTTTTTTTTTGCCAATCCTAAGGAGTCCCCCATGTGGTGCTGGAGAGTGACTTGCAACTGCTTTTTGCTTCATTTGTTTTTCATTAGTTTGACAGCTAGTAGATTTTGGTTTGTTTTGCTGAAATCACTTTAGGTATGATATTGAGAGTTCAATGCAGCAAAAAGCAAGTTCAAAAGTGATTTCTAAAGAACAAGTATAGTGCACAGTTTCATAAAAATTATTTCATTTTATTTCTCTGTGTGTTGGTAATGCCACCTGCTATCGTAAATCTGCAGATGACATTCTGTATACCCCACAGCAGAGTTCATTTTGTCATTTTTTTCTTTACATACAATATCACGTAGAATAATCTGAAGATTTAAATTATCACAAGTTTAGAAATAGTATCAGTAGTATTGTTTGTTCTGTTTGTGGAATTCATTTGATTGTTGCAATTCTTAGAGTTAATAATGTTAAGTCTTACAATTTCCTTTTTTCTTTTATTTGCCATTTTTATGCCTCCGCCACGAAGTGGTGCCGGAGGCATTATGTTTTCGGGTTGTCTGTCCGTCCGTCCGTCCGTCCTTCCGTCCGTCCGTCCGTCCTTCCGTCCGTCCGTCCGTCCGTCTGTCCTTCCGTCCGTCCGTAATGAATTTTGTGGACAAGGTAACTATCGAAACCTGTTGAGGTATCCTAATGAAACTTGGCATGTATGTGTATTAGGGGGTGAAGTTGTGCCTATCAACTTTTGGGTGCACAGGCTCAAGGTCAAAGGTCAAAAGGTCAAGGTCAAATACATAATATTTCACTATTTCCACCATATCTATTGAATGCCAGAAGATATTTTCTTGAAACTTAGTGTATACATATATTACCCAATTAAGATTCTCTGGTGAAAGTTTGGGTCATGAGGTCAAAGGTCAAAAGGTCAGGGTCAAATACATAAAATTTCACTATTTCCACCATATCTATTGAATGCCTGAAGATATTTTCTTGAAACTTAGTGTATACATGTATTATCCAATTAAGATTCTCTGGTGAAAGTTTGGGTCATGAGGTCAAAGGTCAAAGGTCAAAAGGTCAGGGTCAAATACATAAAATTTCACTATTTCCACCATATCTATTGAATGCCTGAAGATATTTTCTTGGAACTTAGTGTATACATGTATTACCCAATTAAGATTCTCTGGTGAAAGTTTGGGTCATGAGGTCAAAGGTCAAAAGGTCAAGTAGAAATATTAAAACTTCTTTTTTTTCTCTGTACCTTGGAAAATTGTTCAAGGTATCTTCATGGAACATAGTATATACATGTACTGACTGGAAGTGATTATCTAGAGAATGTAGGGTTCATGGGGTCAAAGGTCAGGGGTCAAAGGTCAAGTGCAACACTTCAAAATTTTACTATTACCCTCATATTTATGCAATGCCAGCAGGGTTATTTTTTTTACACTTGGTGTATGCATGTGTAACCTAATAGAAATTCTCTGGAAAGTTTTTTTTTCTCTTTTTGCCTCAAAGGTCAAAAGGTCAAAGATCAATTGAAAGTACTGAACTAACTTTTTCCTCCATATCTCGGAAATGGCTCAAGTTACCTTGAAACTTAGTACATATTATGCATGTTCTACCTGAAAGTAATTATCTCATGAATTTTAGGGTCAAGGGCCAGATGAAAATGGTAACAATTTACTATTCAATTCAGAAATTGCACTTTTTCTCCACACCTCTACCTTGAAAATTACTCAATGCCTAAATGTATGAATGGTTCAAAGTCAAGTTAAAGTCCTTAAATCCCTAGATACATGCTCTCTTATTCATCCAATTAAACCTACGTCATGGAAGGTGAACATTCAACACATTTGTGACAAACTTGTCATTCCAGTATTTTGCCAGTTTTGTGAAAATGTAATCACACATTGTCCACATGTACTATCTAGACCTATTGGGAAAATCATGCATTATGGCGGAGGCATACCAGTCGCCAAAGCGACATTTCTAGTTATTCATTTCATGAGTAATGAAGAGTCACTTCAAATGAAATTTTACATCAGTATTTGAATAATTCAACATGTACTGTTGACTCATATTGCCAATCCACAGTGGCACCCGTGTGGAGAGAGACTTTGTGGAGGCTCCCTCTCAGATGCTGGAGAACTGGTGCTGGCATGCCGAGCCGCTTCGCCTGTTGTCAGCCCACTACAAGGATGGCTCACCCCTCCCTGACGACATGGTGGAGAAACTCGTCAAGGCCCGCAACGCTAACGCCGGCGTCTTTAACCTGCGGCAAATTCTACTGGGCAGCTTTGATCAAACCATCCATACCCAGGACAAGGTATGTGTGGTTTTCATCTCCCTACATACAGTCGCACGTGTTGTACACAAGGGAAATAGCAAGATAAAGGCCTGTATGGATAGGAAATTGATATAAACACGTTTGTTGCTACTTTGTTTTTTATCCATGTGCTGGTTATGTACATGTCTGTTGTGCATATATTTGTTTTTCGTCAAATATCTTACCAAGTTGATTATAAATGGACCTATAGATGAATAAATTCATCACCAGCATGGTGGCACTTCCTAGTGCTATTATACATGTACCTTGGGAAGGGAAAGATTAAACAAGTTACTGTATACCCGAGTAATCATTACACTTTTGCCTTATCTGTGAGATAGTTAAATGTAAAACAGTTGTGTGACAGGAAGTGATGAATGCATAGAAGTGTGCATAATGAGACTGAACTTGATATATGCAAGGTTGCATTATTTTGTTGGGAGCCAGATGTCTGGGAATGGATGGTTATATTGGCTGTTATCAGTGATGAGTTAATTGCAATAATAAGCATTTGTAACTTTTTGAAACAGAAAAAATGTTCAGAATTTATACATTGTGAGTGTGAATGGGTCAGAGTTCTATTGGGAAAAAAAAAAAATCTAGAACTAAGTGCTTTTTGCTTCATTATGTACATTATAAATGTGCGCATTCATGGTAGCATTGCCGTAACTCTGGATTTTGATTGTGAATGTATTTAATTTTATAAGCATCTGAAGATGGCTCACTTTCAAAGACATTTCAAGAAAATGCATGGAAGACCATGACTTTTATCAGTTAAACCAGCTGAAAGGATGAGGCTCGCTTTGGCCCAAGATGGTCTCTGATACTGTAGATATGAAATATTTTGCAATTTTCACTTTCCACTAAAATATAGTGCAAAGATAATAACATGTAAGAGTTTTTTTTTTCCCCTTTTTTTTTTAAGGTGAAGGGGGATTATTTTGAAATGTACAAAAAAAAAAAAAAAACAGCTGTCATTTCCAGTAGAAAACAAGTGAAGTTTACTAAAATTAGCCAAGTTATGAAAATTAATCATGAATAATAAGCAGAGGGATGAAGGTTGAGGTGTGTGAATTTTCTTCAATAGATACATTTCTGTTTTTACAGTAAAGTAATTCCATGCTAGGATAACATGTGAACATTTGCCATCTCAATTCTTTCTCAACAGGCTGACACACAAACCATCTATTCCAAACTCTCCAATTCCATCCTTGGTATCCCGGCCTCACCAGGAACCAACATGTGTGCTGCCTTCGCCCATCTGGCTGACGGATACGACGCTCAGTACTATGGATATCTGGTACGGGAAAAGATTCCACTCCCTGGCTCTGTCTCTCTGTAGCCCAACATGTGATGCTTGTAGTAGATTTATAACAATGAATGTCTTCCATTTGCTGACCATATTGATGAAGCTTCTTTATTACACATGTCTAGAATTTGCCTTAATGAAATATATATTTCTTATACATGGAATGGTGCTACTGTATTGTAGCATTTCTTTCAAATGTTAGAATATTTGGAGAAAATATTTCACAAATACATGGAGGATTTCTTACTGATCTTCCATTTGAACACAATATGCAGATGATCGAAAATTCAGAATACAAGGTTGAACAAAGCTTTTTTCTTGAAAAATATGAATTTTTGTTTAGATTAGGTATAGCTGGAAAGTATGTGTATAATATCAAACCTCAAAAACAGACCAGCAAATCTTATGTGGGTTTTCATCATGCAGGAATTATTAACCCATTTAAGACTAGTCTCAAGTATTTTTTGGCTGGGGTAAATGGGAAATGCCTGTTTGAGGAAAATCAGTCCATCTTCAGTGGGTTAAACGGAATATAGAGGTTCATAGAGGTTTAGTAGGCATGTCCCAAAAGGAAATTTTAGTTAAAATGTAAATTCAAACTGATGTGAGTTCAGCATATTACGTGTTCAGTAGAATTTGATGCTGTAATATTACAAAGGTGTCTCTGTGTGTTCCCTCTTTCAGTGGAGTGAAGTGTACAGCATGGACATGTTCTGTTCCCGTTTCAAGAAGGAGGGCATCCTGAGTCAAAAGGTCGGCAAGGAGTACCGCAAGTTCATCTTGGAACCCGGCGGCTCCATCGTAAGTTGGCATTTCTCTTTACAGTCACAGGGGGAAAGTTTGGGTCTGTGAGAACATTCAGTCATCAAAGCATTGTCCACTGCTTTGTTTATATGAATGAGTCTCAGAGTAGGAAATGTATATCCCCAGACCTAGAATCATAAATGACATGGTGAACCAGCCACTAGGAAATGAAACTGCAAATTAAGAGTTGAATTGTATTCAGTGTTAACAAAAGTATTCAAGTCTTGTGTACATTTTGTTGTTTGTTGCTTGTTGTTTTGAATGTAGGAGGCTAGACTGTGTCTGAACTAAATGGGGTGGAGAGTGGCAAAGGGAGGAAATTCATGTGGTTGTGAGGCCATGGAAAACTTCAAATGTCATGTACCGCTACTTTTTGTGATGTTATACATATTATAACAAGAATGCAATGAAACAAATGGAAAGAGGACATTTGCTGTATTTACTTATTTATTATGGTTTTGTTTGTTGGTTTGTTTACTTTTATCCTTGTTTGTATGTGTTTGCACTTTTGAAGTCTGTTATTTTTCAAGAGATATGAAATGAATATAGTTTCCAAGCAATTGATACAAAAGGATTAAAACAAAATTAATTATCTCAGAACAAAGGAGGAAGAAGTAATATCATATACACTGTATGATGTAACATTGTATGCTGTAGAAATGGGATATTGCTTTTATGATAAGCCTTACATGAAATTATAAGTATGTCCTCAAACAGTGAATTCTCTCTAATTACACCATAGATCATTAAATGAATATGGAGTAAATTGCATTCAAACATATTTTGTCTCCATATAATTTGATATACACCAGGATGCCATGGATATGCTGAGGAACTTTTTGGGTCGTGAACCGAGCCAGGAGGCATTCCTTGTCAGCAAGGGACTCAAGTTGTAAAACTGGAAAATGTTGCCATGGTAACTACACAGTGTTCCTGGTCATCTTGAGTGAGTCTGGTGGCCAAACCTAGAAAAGGCAATCAAAATGAAATCCATAGAAGTGTCTTTTGTATTTGAGTGGAAAAGTTTGTTATCTGTCAGAGTGAATTCTATTTTCTTCTTCTGTTCATACTGTTCTGAAATCATTGGTTCACATTGAGCAGCCTCTAAGGTGTGGCACTACAAACATTACAGTATTTGAACCCTATATCATTTACCCTGGTCATTGTATCATGCCTAGGTGCTGACTGCCATGCTGTGATTCGTACTTAATAACTGTGCTGAAACCTTTGATGTGACCAATTATTTCCCACTTTGTGCCTATCACTTTGCAAGTCTAGTTTCTGTTCCTGTATTTATTTTCAGTCAACTGCCTGAAAAGTGACTACCTTCACTTACCTACAGAACTTTCTGTACTTTGGAATTGACGTGTAGATTATCTAGTATGCAAAAGAAGAGATTACTGTTATGCACTTGTTCCAGACTATATCAAGCCAGGACAGTGCAATTGTATGCACAAGAGAAAATCAGTGAGTGGTATTGCGTCTGTGAAGTGGTTGATTTATGATGAATGTAGTCTAGTCATTTGCAAGGTTAATGCTCAGAAAGATGCTGTATTGATAGATAGAAGTTTGTTTTAGAACTGGAAAAGCCAATGTCACGGCATGATGATTAAAACTTTAAACATTCAAACGGGTATTGACAGAGAAGTCACTTGCAAATATTAACACGTCCAATGTCTTTCATTTATTTCCATGTAATGAATTGCTGTGTAATGATGAAAAGTTTGTCGGACAATAAAGTATATTTGTCCGACAGCTATAGATGTGAAACAAACTTTATTGTATGTCCTTGTTCAGCTACAGTAATATTTAGCATTTTTCACCTTTCTGTTTGTTTTCATTTTTCTCTGTAGTATGTTGATATTGACTTGATAGTGACAAATTTTGTCTTCAATGCATTACTAATAATGATCTCCACTGCCAAATTGATGAAGACCTTGATGCTAATGTCTATTGAGTGCTGTACACTAAGATCCATTAGATCAAGCCTTCATTGGTCTCTCTTTTCATGTGAGTTTAAAATATATTCTAAGATGTTCACAGAATTGGTTTTGAGTAGGTACATTTACATGTGTATGTGACTTTCCCAATTCAACGTAATTCAATATTATGATGTTAAGTCATATGGGGATGTATCTTCCTTGTTTGAAACATCACAGAGCTTGCTTGGAATATAAACTCTGGATGCACATATCACTTGCAGAGACGTAGTGATATGAATCAAAACACATTCCATGAAGAGTGCTAGTAGATCCATAATTTATTGGTGGAAAAATGAGCACAGAAAATAGGATTCCATTGGGATCCATAAATTGTCTGAAATGTGCACACTGATCTAACAGTACACCATTCATAAGTTACATTGAAAGGGCTCAGATAGCCCCCTCATAGCAAAGAAAAGTTGAATCATCAGTGCTCAGCTCTCTCTATATTTAATCTATTGCCACCAAGATCCTGCAATTCTCATGTGGTCATTAACTGTATGGGTGCTATGGTGTAAACACCCTGGGTGCCACATGATTCTGAGACTGCAATGCACAATTGCTGTTGAAAAACATTCTGTTTTCCAAAGCCATGTAGCTTTTCATATTAACTTTATGCTAGATATGCAATGAGCAGAGCTGGAGAGAAAATTTTCGAGCTTTGCTGTGATGTATTGTATCTTTGATAGTAAATGTCAAACTTTATGACAAAGCTACATGTATGATTATACATGTATTTTGTGCAAATGGCTAGTAGCTACATTATTGTCCCGGTCTGGGAGGCATGACTTTTGCAGACAGCACAACCGCAATAGAGAATTAGAATTTACTCGAAAAACTTCTGTGGAATACCACTGTTCAATCACAAGACAATGCAAGCTATATGTATGAGGAATGGAATCATGAGTGAAGCTTCCATTGTACTGCCGCATTTGGTGATTTATACCTATCAGTTTGGGCAAGTTTGTGTGTTTTGGCAAAATATGCAAACTTGGCATGCCGTCGTCTGAGTGCAGATGTGGCACATAAAGAGTTTAGTTGATGAGGTTCTAGCAAGCAGAGGGTTAGGTGATGTAGTCTGGTGTCTGAGCCCTCCCTCAATCTCTTCAGCAGCATGCTGTCAGCAGCTGTACTCTCTACAAATATCTTTGTCAAATGCTGTTAATCGTGACCTGAAGCCTACATTGCATCACTGCAAACTACTTCAACTGCAGTGGCATCCGCTTCAACTCTGTTGATGTTAGCTCTACCTGCAGTGTTGGAGAAACATGGTCTTCAAAACTTTAGCTCGGCAGAAACTCTGTGGTTGAAGTCTATGATGCAGGTGCTGTTTCCATTGCTCAGCTGCAGTAAGCCCACAGTGAGAGGGTCATATATGTACATGTAGAGATATCGGATATTTCGTATGATTATCAGTATGCAAATGACTAGTCAATTAAATTCAGAGGGTATAGCAGTATTTGGAGCAATATCTGCAATACAGCTTTATGTCAGGTTGCCTTTCTTATGGCATTACTTCTCAGCACCAATGTTACCTCAATGCCCTTGTAATGGGATATTTATGACTCAAAGGGAGAGCTGTTTTGAACAAGCAGTTTCCGTTTTAGTTGTTTTATTTCCTGCCATTCTTGTATATACCCTGTTATCGTCATGTGTTCAATTGTCTCACTGTGATGTGATTTAATTTTAGGGGGCCTAAGTAATACAAGCTGTGCTTTGATTTAGGCTCCCCCACTTTGGTTCTTGTGACTTCTACTTATTCACCATTTGTTGCAAATGTATATGTTAGAATGTATGTTTCAATTATTTTTGTACGTCAAAAGAAAGTAGAAAGAATGTTATTATATATCACAATACAATGACATTTTGTCTTCTTTGTAACTCAGTTATTTTTGTTTATTTGTTTTTGTTGAATAGATAAATAAATTCAAATCAAATCATATCAAATTAAAGCAAAAGAAATTAAAGTAAATGTTTAACACTATCTGTTAAGTGGCAGTAAGACTGCTAATTGAGGCATCTGAAGAGATTACCCTATAAGATGTTTTTGTATTATTGTTATTATTATTATTAACATAGTATAGTTTGAAGGATATCTAAAATTCATTTCTCTTCTCAGTCTTATGCAGACTTATTAAGGGAATAATTTTTTATGGAAATTTGAAATTACATCATTCTACCTACAGAAAAGAAACTGTAATTACAGCTGTATGCAAGTACAACACCACCGTCTTGTGACCAAGTCCTGCCTTCTGAAATGCTCATTACAGTGCCACACTGGATCACTGTGATCAGAAACTGATCTTTAGGTGGGCACGTAATATCAATGTATGATATATTTTGCTCAGGGAGTTTCAGAGATCCAAGCTGCTTCTGTGTAGGCAGTGCTTGTGCAGAGTACTAATATCTTTGTGGGGTGTTGACGTGATACAAACTTGATAAAACATTCTCAGCACTAGAGCTGGAGATCCTGGACTCAAGTTATTAGATATACAGTTTCATAGACACTTAGATGCTCCTTGACGAAGGAACTTACTAGGGTACAATACACTGTACGTGTTTGACCGATGGCAAATGTGCCAAACCCTTTGCCGACTTTGGCCCAAATATTTTTAACCGTTGTTTGGTCATCATTACTACTGTATTAATGATGAAAGTATTTACTTGCTTTTTTATTTTGTTTTGTTTTGTTTGGTTTCTTTTTCCAAATTGTAGGAAACTCACACAGAATGGAAAGGTTAACACCATAGACAGTGTTAACAGGTGAACACATCCACTATTGAATCAATAGTCTGGGCTCTTATCAGGGTCCAAATTTATTCACCGTTTCTCATGCATCATGGCTGGAAAATTGAGGAAAACAAGTGTTTAGTGTACCAGTCAATTAGTGTGGGCACAATATTATTCAATGTAGTTTTGTGAGAGGAAATTATTAATGTTACATTGTGTGTTTTTTTCTTTCTGGTATGCAATAAAACATGGCATGTGGTCAGATCAACACTCGTGTGCTCAACTTTCATGCAGTATTATGTTGGATGTTCGTTGATGTGTAAAGGGGGTATCTCACTGAGCGGTGAACGTTTGCGAACGTAGCGAATTTGGGATTTCGCCAGGGTGCGTAAAGGGTTGCAAAAGGTTCGTTAACAGTCGCAAGAAAGTTCGCAAACGTTTTTTATTGTCGCAAACAGTTTTTCTTGTTGCAAAGAAATTTTGAACATGTTCAAAATTTTTATGTGTTGTTTGAAGGTTTGCATGGTGAAGTTAATTAGGAAGAAAGATTTGCGGTGACACCATGTGTATGTAGTCCTTAACCGGATCGTAGTTTGGAAGAAGAGCTTAGAAAGAGGAGAAACGAAGAGGGAAGCGACATATGGGGGTTGTGAGGAGGGCAAAAAGTGAAGAGTGGGAGACAGTAATGGGCTGGAAGTTGAAGTTGCACTAGTGGAGACAGTAGAGAAAGGAACACAGAGAGTGGTAAGGAAGAATAGTGTGAGAATCAGGTAAGATGTTCGGACATCGTTAGAAGGGGAAAGATGAAATAGAAGGGAAGAGGAAGAGGAAGGAGTTGAATGTTGGAGAATCATGGAGATAGGGGAGAGCAGTGAAGATTCATGAAACCAAGAGGAGAACGAAGTCGGCGAACAGTGTGGCTATGGAATGCGAATGAATGGAGAAAGGACGATTAACAGAAATAAGGAGGGGTAAGTAGAGGAGAGGTGAAAATATGCGGAGAGAAGGGAGAGAGAGAGGGGGGGGGGGCAATGAAAAGAAGAAGAAAAGAACAAATTGAAATTCAAGACGTAAATTAGAGGGAGCTAGTGTAGATCCTAGAATTAAATGCTGCTGCGGAAAAGAAAAATAAATGGAGAGGAAATTGATGACAGTTAATCCTGAAAAGGTTCCTGTGGGAGAAATGCAAAAATGAGAAATTAAAATAAGGTTAAAGTGTAGACCTGAGGAGAGAAGACAAGAGAAATAACCTGTAAAGAAATGTGTAAATTAAAACTAGTGGTCCTGAAAAGGACCGTTGGGTTGTATGGAAGGAAGAAATAAAAAGAAAAGAAGAAAGAAGAGAACAGAACAGAAAGAAAAGAAAAGATAAGTAGTGTAGAAACAGACAAAAGTGTAAGAGAGAGAGAGAGAGAGAGAAAAGAGAAATGAAACACTGAGTAAAGGTACACAGCTAGTGAAAGTAGAACAAGAAGTCTAGTTATAAGAATAACTAGGAGAACCGAGGAACTTGACGTTTCGGGCAGGTTGACTGTCCTTCGTCAGAAGTGAAGCGTGATCTGAGGGGAGGCGGGCTATATATGGAGAATGCGGACCTAGATGGAAGAGGTCGGTCGAGGCGGGCTCGCAGGCGGGCTGAGCGTCGGCTGTTGGTGGAGTGTTGTGGTCGTTGATGCGTTCTATTGTTCTTGGAGTGTGTTAGTGGCGGAGTACATCTGTGAGGGCTAACTTGGCTGTTAGTAGGTCGTGGCCGGAGATTGGAGTCTGGGTTAGTAGATGGGGTGGACGCCGGTGGTGTGAATGAATTGTGTCGGTGAGGGCGTCTTCTGGAACCAGCGATAGGTGTGGTCGTGAGTGGAAGGCGCGGTTGACGTCGTGGGCGCTGTTGTGAAGAGGTGGGGGAAGAGTTATGAGAGGAAGAAGTAGAGGGGGGAATGTGCTGTGGAGAGAGTGTGTTGTTGTTGTCATTGTTGCTGTTTGATTGTTTGTTGATGAGAGGAAGCCAGATGTTGTTGATGTGGAGTCCAGTATCCTGTGTGACAGTGTCGTGTGTTTGAATTTCTATGGCTTCTCTGATGCGTCGTGTGTTCCAGTTTTTGATGGATGTGATGAGTTTGCTGTCTTCCCAGTTGATGTGATGTTCCGACTGTTGAGCGTGTTTCACGATGGCTGACTTTTCCCATTCCGAACGTCTGTAGCATGTTTTGTGTTCTTTCAGTCTGGTCTCTAGCGATCTCCCTGTTTCACCTATGTAGACTTTGCCGCATTCGCATGGGATACGGTAGACACCTGGTTGTTTGTGTCTGGAGTGCTTGTCTTTGTGTGAGTGCAATGAATTGTGAAGTTTGTTGGAAGATGTATGACGGACCTGGATGTTGGCGGACTTGAAGATGCGTTGTAGTTTGTGCGAGGTGGCGCCGAGGTAGGGAAGATTTACAGTTGTGATGGGCTGTTCCTTGGCTGCTTGGTTGGGATGAGAAGGTGCTTGAGTGTTGATTTTGTGCTTGGGGTATTGGTTGATAGTGGTGAGTGTGTCTGTGATATGTTCGAGTTCTTGTCGAAGATGTTCTTTGTCGCTGATTTGATGAGCACGTCGGACGAGAGCGTTCGGTACTGACTGACGGACTGCTGGATGATGGAAGGAGCGGTAGTGAAGATATCTGTCTGTGTGAGTGGGTTTGCGGTAGACCTGGTGAGAGAAAGTGCCAGCGTTGGTCTTTGTGACGAGAACATCGAGGAAGGGGAGAGAATGGTTGTGTTCCGTTTCCACTGTGAATGAGATGTTGGAATGTTGTTCGTTGAGGTGTGTGAGGAAGTCGTCCAGTTGATCTGCTTGGTGTGGCCAGATGGTGAAGATGTCGTCGACATACCGGAGCCAGAGTGAAGGTTTGTGCTGTGCCGTGGCTAGTGCGTGACTTTCGAAATGTTCCATGTAAATGTTGGCAATGATCGGTGAGAGGGGGGAGCCCATGGCTGCGCCTTGTTGCTGTTTGTAGTGTGTGTCCCTCCATCGGAAGGAGGTAGAATTGAGACATGTGAGGAGGAGGTCGTGTATCTGTTGTGGTGTGAGTTGTGTTCTGGAAGAAAGAGAAGGGTCATCGGTGAGACGTTGTTTGATGATGTCACAGGCTTCGTTGACAGGAACGCTGGTGAAGAGTGATTCTACATCAAAGCTGACGAGGGTGTCTGTAGGGTTGATAGTAGTTTGAGAGAGAATGTCAATGAAGTGTTTGGAATTGTTAATGTGGTGGTCTGTGTTGCCAACGAGTGGCTGTAGAATGTCTGACAGGTGTTTGGCTGTTTCGTAGCAAGGGGAACCTCGTGTAGAAATGATGGGGCGGAGAGGCACTGATGGCTTGTGAATTTTGGGTTGCCCGAAGAGGATGGGACATCTGCTGGAGGAGGCACGGAGTCTGAAATAAAGCTGTTGAGGAAGGGCATTTGATCGATGAAGTTCGAGGAGCTTGGCGTTGAGTTTCCTCTCGGTGGCAGGAGTCGGGTCACGTTTCAGTTCGGTGTATGTGGGGGTGTGAAGGATGTCTTGTATCTTTTGTTCGTATTGTGTTTTGTCCATGACGACCGTGGCGTTGCCTTTGTCTGCTTGAATGATATGGATGGATGCGTTGCTTTGTAGAGTCTTCACCGCTGTTCGTTCTTCTTTGTTGAGGTTGGGCTGCGGTGGCTTGGCTGTGGAGAGAGCTTGAGTGACAAGGAGTCGAATGTTGTCGGCTGCGGCTTTGTTCAGGTATCTGAGCTTGGGTTCCGTTTGTTGTATGATTTCTGTGAAAGGAATCTTCTTGGGTGGTGTTGCGAAGTTAAGCCCAAGGGATAACACGTTGTGTTCGGCTTGTGTGAGGTTGTGCTGGCTTAAATTGACAACGGTGTTGCGGGCGGCGGGCGGCTTGTCTCGTGTGTATGTATGGGTATGGTTGTTCAAAATTTCTTTGCAAACCTTTGCGAATTTGTATTTTCGCTAACAGTTGCAAACATTCGCAAAACACTTGTAAGAATTCGCAAACGGTCGTAATACGGTGTCGCAAACATTTTTATTTGATTCGCCACTGCTAGCGAACAAGTAACCATATGGTTCCTATATAAAAGCTTCTGAAACAGACAAGGTTCCACTCTAAGAAAGTTCTTGAAGCTCTTGACATCTCCATCATGTAATTGCTGCAAGTCTGTCCTCTGCAACCACTCTCTGACCCAAACAGTCTTTCTTTTCTTCTTCCTTTCTTGTTTTTCTTTATTTTATTTCTCTTATGCTGCACAATAGCTGTAGCAGCTCTTCAAGGATAGCAACACATTGAGCCTCTTCTTGGCAGAAATTTATTTCCATATACTGGAAATCCATCTTGAACGGTTGTCACGAGATCTGAATTCAGTGGAAGGTTTTACGTTCGTTTTATGGGTCTGACTATACATAATCGCCTGGTACTTTTCTAGGTCCAAGAACATTCGCAAAATTGTCGCAAAGGATTTGCAAACAGTTGCTAATATTTGCAAAACTGTCGCTAACATTTGCAAAATTGTCGCTAACATTTGCTAACATTCGCTAATAGTCGCCACCTGTGTTTCGCAAACACTTTCGCAAACATTCGCTGAAGTGTTGCTAATTGTCACTAAACATCGCTAAAAGTCGCTATCTGTCGCTAATGGCAGAAGCGAACTTTGATTTTTCACAAACATTCTTCAGAAAAGTTGGCGAATCTCAAATTCGCTACGTTCGCAAACGTTCGCCGCTCAGTGAGATACCAGCTTTAGCTGGCTGTGGAAGGAACATATCATTATGCTATGTTATGTCATATGATAGTATTTACGTTTTAGCTATCATTATTTAGCAAGCATTTTCACATTTTTTTAAAGAAAAAGATTATGCAACAACAAAAAGAATGTTTATAGAGCTGCGTAATGCCCATGTTCTTGTGTAATCAACAGCCACTAGATAAAGAAAACACCTGTGGCTCACATACTTGTGCCTTTTATACTGCACTCCACTCTTTGTATATTCTCCTCACAGCTCCCTGCTTCAAAAGCACACACACAATAAAAGAACAGACACCAAATGTGCATAGAAATAATCTACTCATTTTTAATGACACATTTTTTTTCCCCAAATGAGATGTGCTTGATAAAAGGAATAAAATAGAATGATGCTCATAATTTAGACACAACAACCTTGAGAAAACGACAAAGCATCTTTACAAGCACGAAATTTCAGTTATATTGTACATTATACAGTGAAACCAACGATCATTTGTTATACACAAATCTTATTTACACATGTTGTATTGTCAGTTTCAAACACACAGGGAATGCTGTCATTAACTAACATACATTTTTTTTTTTTTTCAAATCCTTCAAGCTGAACCCTCTCTACTCCTGCAGTTATTTTTTTTTTTTCCTATTTCTCTTTTGTTTCTGCAGGGGGGGGGGGGGGTTACTGGTGCGCATGATACATATAGCACATACAGTATACGCTACATACAACACCTAGAAATGATTTCAACAAAGTTCAGGGGTATGAAGACGTGGATAGTAATACTGTAAAAGTGGATATTTCCGCACTAGTAATTTTTTGGCGCTCGGCCAAGTAAGATGAATTTTGCGTTTTTGTAATTGCGCAGAATCAAGAGCTCAACTACTGGAGCATATGGCAAGCATAATATATTTCTATGCTTTAATTTTTGCGCAAGAGTCTGGTTGTGCAAAATGTGTGAAAATTTCAACACCTCAAAATTGTCCACTTTTGCAGTATCCCTAATCCTGACATACAGGAAACCAGACACAAACCTAAAGTAAATTGGCCAAATATGATTGGTTGGTTGAAAAGGTTGTGTATCTCCCAACTGACAGTGAAACACAAACAGTATCATTTGTGCAAATCACAGCATGACAGATTTAAGCACATCCTTTGCATTCGGAATTCCACCTACCAGGTAAAGGTGGCAGAAATTGAACTTGTACTCATTCCATTGATCACTCTTCCTCAGACCAGTGCACAGATTGCCTGGAAAGATTTGCTGGTGATATTCATTAACAAACTCGGTTTGTAGATTGAAGGAACTCACTGAGTGTCTCTCAGGGACAATTTTAAACAAATGTGAGCAACTTCTGATTTAGATACAATCTCACATTCTAGAGTATAAATGGACCCCCCCCCCCCCACACACACACACACACTTTAATACATTTAAAAGTATGTTGATGCCATAATACATGTAGATGCAACTTTTTGTTTTCAAAGAGTGCTACACCAAACAAGATATGTATATTTTTTCTGTAATCTCATGGGGTTGTGGTTATGCCTTCACAACAGCTACGATTTGTTATACTTCAGTTGAATGAGTGACTGATCTCTTGCAAAACAGGGTGGGCAAACTTTGATCATAAAATTGTATGTACAGGATATGAGCAACAAGCATGATCTTATCCAAGCACTCTTTCGGTGGTACATGTACTGTTAATGGATGTGGAAGAGGGTAGTTACAACAATTATGAAAATATGACTGCCTTTAATAGTGTTATTCCAAAGTTCAACATCTACATATTGCACCTTTTATACACATTTCTACATAAAATACATGTAGTCTTTTTCCCTGAAATGGTACGATGCAAAATGTCAACGAGAGCAAAGCCAAAGGGGACAAAAATCCAACCCCGATCACTCATACTGGCAAGTTCTTTCCCATTCATTCAATATGTTTTTTTTTCCAGGATTTCAAATAATCCTCTGCACTTCATACGCTGAATACATGTACCTTAATGGACAATGACATAGTGTGTCATGTGTATTACATCATAATCACATCTTGCGTGTTACCTCTATATGGTCTAATTCTACACAGAATTGAGTCTGGCATTGCTTGTTTGTGTTAATATTTCTGTTGCACCCTGCATTAATTGCATTAAATAGTAAGCACACAAAGTAT
Organism: Diadema setosum; assembly: GCF_964275005.1. Classification (NCBI taxonomy): domain Eukaryota; kingdom Metazoa; phylum Echinodermata; class Echinoidea; order Diadematoida; family Diadematidae; genus Diadema; species Diadema setosum. Next base: position 23,813,592 of record NC_092697.1, read on the forward strand.
GAAACATAATCTATACTGGTTTGCATCAAAAAGGCAGAAATATTTGCCTGAAATACGGTATGGCTTCTACATGCTATATATGTCAATAAACATAGCCTCAACATATAAAAAGTTGTCAAGAATTATTTCATTGGAATATGACAAACAATTGTAATCAGTAATTTCTTCATTGCCAGACTATGTATGGTTTCTCACAATCTTTGAAGACCAAAGTGAATCAACAGCAAGTATGCACAAAGGAAGAGAATAATGTATGGGAACAGCAAGCCTTAAATGATGTACACTCTGGAATATTCTACATAAAAACTGCTCTGTTGCTGTAAGCCTACTACAGCAACAATATAGGCCCAAGATATAAAGAGTTGATTGTCTGACCAAAGTACATCAGATGCTCAAGAATACAATATTCATCATTCAGTATTGCAATATCATCCAAAGAAAAGTGTACCTATGGAATGTATGGAGAAAATATATCCACATACATGTACTAGTACTTATGGAAAATATGTAGTTGTTGTTTGAGCAGTCCCTACTGTTACAAAAAAAACCCAACAACAACAACAAAAATGGGCCCGCAAAAGTAAATGTTGTGCTTGTCATAAGAAACATGGATAAAAGTCATCAGTATCTCCTGAGTCAATGTATATCTGTGGAAGGAGAGTTGATGTAAGACATTTTAGTTGCCTGCTGCCTAACCAAGAACGTGGGACACCCGCGGCAGAAAACCAAAATTAGGATCAAGTTAAGTCAAGTATCTCATGTACCTGTCCATTTGTGTGGTAAAAAAAAATAATAATAACAATAAATGAAATAATAAATAGAAATTTTCATTCCATCAGAAAATTGTTAATTAAAGATCCTGCATGTGGAGATTCATGGGGTGGAAGGCAGGCTTGGTTTGGATATGCAATATTTAAGAATCCCTGTGACGAACTGTGTAAAGTTTTATCACTGATCTCTAAACTATGTCAGACAGTCACAGAGTCTCAACTGGAGTCGACTGTTACCAAACAAAAGCTACTGCTTCGATGCACATATTTGCTGACAGGTGTAATTTATGGTTTTGGTATGTATCCCGGTGGGCAGCGAATGAATTGGACCACAGTACACCCATGAATCCTCACCCTACTGCGTCTTGAACAGCAGCATCGCAGCAAGATGAAGTTTGTTGGCCCATCATGCAATCAAACAGTACTTGGATACTCATACCCTCCATCATAACATTTTTAGTTGCAATGTTTCACATCACACAAGTTTATTATACTGTTGGATTGAGAGACAACATACAACTTGTAAACACTCTCATCATACTTGTGAGTTATAAATGTAATACTTCAGTAGTGCTTCATATACAATTGGCTATACTCCAGTGAAGTCCCTATAGCAGCCTTGTATAATTTTGTCTACGAAAATGGCAATTAGTTTGGAAGGAGTTGATTGTTTTCGTTGGCATGGCTTGACATTGACAATAATACTGGGCAAGATATGCAAATCGGAGATTCATTATTCAGATGAATGAACACTTCATCAGCACTCTGCACAATGAAAATGAAACCCTGTAACAGCACGCCTTGTTCAAGCTCAGAAAATAAACATCCCAACTGCGGAAGAAGCACATTACTGCAGTGCACATAAATTTGTCATTCCTCCTATGATTATACATACTGGAGGGAAATGATGATGTGATATACTACCTGTATGATAATACAGAAAAATGCACCTTACAGATACATGTATGTAAAAAGCTCACAAAATACATAATAATTCAGCATGATACAATACCTGACAGCAGAAACGTTCAAAGCATTTGAAAATGCACATCCATGTCTGCAATCATCAATGGCAAGCTCAGAAAATGGAATTTTGATTCCACTGATTATTTTGTTCAAATTGTGTCATTTTCTTTGGTCATGAGCCTGTAAAGTTGTCAGATAATGTCACTAACATAGCAGGCCCGTAGCCAGGGGGGGTGCGTCGGGTGCGTACGCACCCCCCCAAATTCTGAAAGGTCCACTTTTTCATAATAACGGTTTTTAGCAATTCCCAAGATAACAATCCAAATAAATATAAAGACACATTATTATGCTACGTAAATGTGGAAGAGTACGTTTAACAATGTTAAAAATAATTGTACGAAACCCTTTTGTTGTATGAACCATCGGATCGTCCCCATGCACACAAACACAAATGTTATGTATCAATTTGTGCGAGCTATTATTTGGCACTGCATGCCATGGCCCTTGGCGCGTGTGACCGGTGTTTTTTTTTTTTTTTCCACTGGCCGCCCGAGTACGTGCGATTCGTGGATGACATTGAGGTTGACACTTGCATTTTTTCACAGGAACAGAGGTAAGTGGATGAAAATCTAATAGCCTCAAGTTTACGTATAATGTTTTTATTATGATAAGAATTAAAGAAATTTCCTCGAAATTATAACTATAATCGAAAACCTGAGACATTTTATATCTACGTCTCACAAAGATATAGTACATGTATATAAGTACATTTTGGCATGATAATGCCTGGGGATAGATTATTATGTCAACTATTTTCCATTATGAATGCATGCTCCAATCAAATTGTGAAAAGGTGGTCATGAATTAGCATTTCTTACGAACGATCAGGAGAGACAAAATGAGTCGGATTGGATTACAATTCTCACTTACAGCTTTGTAGAAGTCTGAGTCAACAGTATCACACAGTACTTCAAGACGTATTATAGTACAAACGATTTCTTGAGCCTGCACCGTTTCAGGCTCTGTTCTGGATACAGCGGTAGAAACTCATTCTTTTCTTTCTTTTTTATTTTATCATTATTTACTAATCTCTTTTCTAACTTACAGGTAGCGGATTTCTTTGCAGGCCAAATTCGGAAATGTAGTGTTGATTATTACTTATACATTTTCTCATGTTGTGACAGTTCTATTGGTTCTCATTTTAAAGTGAGCCAAAACCTAAAAAAATTTTCACTTATAATTTCCAAAGAGTATCATGCAGGCACGCAAACTCATTTTAGTTGTATTTCATTTAAATGTAATGGGTAAGAGGGTATGAGAGAGAATGGAAAGTGCTGAGCTATGAAGTAAAATGGTAAAGTAAAAAGTTTGATAGTATTACAAAAGAAACTCATTCTTTTTTGTTTGTTTATTTTATCATTATTTACTTATCTCTCTTCTAACTTAAAGGTAGTGGATCTCTTTGCAGCCAATGGCGTATCTAGGGGGGGGGGGGGGGGCAAGGGGGGCACGTGCCCCGGGCGCCACTCCTTGGGGGCGCAAAAAGAACGAAAAAAAAAAACGAAGAAGAAGAAGAAAAAAAAAAAACGAAGAAGAAGAAGAAAAAAAGAAAAGAAAAAGAAGAAGAAGAAAAAAAAAAAAAAAAACTCGCCCGGAAGGGGGAGGGAGAATGGTAAGGGGGGGGGGGGGGGGGGCAGAAAACCAAATCAAACAAGATAAAAACAAAACATGATGATGACGCGGACAAAACGACAATGTTTATTGTGTTCACACAAACATTCTATGTTCTGTGAGCTGAAATACAAAAATTTTCGGCTCGCTCGCTGCGCTCGCTCGCCAAAATTTGTATAAAAAAGAAGGTAAGAGCAAAACGTGATGATGACAAAATGGCAGTCTCTATTGTGTTCACACATGTCATTTTATATTTAGCAGGCAAAATGTTTCACGGAGCAGCGGCTGCAATTTCATTCCTTCTGAAGCGATCGCCCATTGGATCAAAAGAGGGCGTCAACGGTTTCGAACATAGGGGGGGGGGGGCGCAAAAAAACAATAACAAATCAAACAAGATAAGAACAAAACGTAATGATGACGCGGAAATATACAAATTTTGGCTCACTCGCTCGTACTAATTTAGAGTATTTTTTCAAGTCCTCAGTTTGTTGGTATAAATCGTTATCTATAAGGCCGTCACTATATTTTGATTAGAATTGTAAGATTTAATAAGCAAAAAATGACAAGAGTTTCATGATTTGTAAGCTGAAATACAAAAATTTTCTGCTCGCTCGCTGCGCTCGCTCGCCAAAATTTGTTTAAAAAAAGAGAAGAAGATAAGAACAAAACGTGACGATGACGCGGACAAAATGATAATGTCTATTGTGTTCACTCATGTCATTTTATATTTAGCAGGAAAAATGTTACACGGAGCAGCGACTGCAATTTCATTCGTTCTGAAGCGATCGCCGATTGGATCAAAAGAGGACGCCAACGGTTTCGAACATACGGGGAAGGGGGGCGCAAGAAAAAAATAAAAAAAGATAAGAAAAAAAAACGTAATGATGACGCAGAAATATACAAATTTCGGCTCACTCGCTCGTACTAATTTAGAGTATTTTTTCAAGTCCTCAGTTTGTTGGTATAAATCGTTATCTATAAGGTCGTCACTACAATTGTGAGATTTAATGAGCAAAAAATGACAAGAATTCCATGTTTTGTAAGCTGAAATACAAAAATTTTCGGCTCGCTCGCTGCGCTCGCTCGCCAAAATTTATATAAAAAAAATATAAGAACAATACGTGATGATGACGAGGACATTTACAAATTTCAGCACACTCGCGCGCACTAATTTAGAGTACTTTTTTAAGTCCTCAGTTCTTTTGGTGTAAATCGATATCTATAAGGCTGTCACTATATCTTGATTAGAATTGTAAGATTTGGTAAGCAAAAAATGACAAAAATTCCATGTTTTGTAAGCTGAAATACAAAAATTTTCGGCTCGCTCGCTGCGCTCGCTCGCCAAAATCTATCAAAATTCATTACATTTAAATCACCCTCAAAAAGATCCCTTTTAAGTGCTTGAAAAAGCATCATGCGGACTTTGTTTAAAGTCCCTACCGGGATGGGGTAGGGGTTGAAAACTTTTTTTCAGAAATTAGGGGCGCAATTTTCGTGCTTGCCCCGGGCGCCGTTTTCCCTAGATACGCCACTGTTTGCAGCCCAATTCGAAAATGCCCAGAGACAGCTAGTAACCAAATAACCTACTATGATTTAATAGATAAGAAATAACCATTCCAGTATGTATCTTAGTGTGCACAGTAAGACAGATCAAATCAAATAGGAAAACATCTGAGCACTAAGCCTGAGGTCTGAATTTGCACTCAACTTCTTCCAATGGCTAACGGATGTTTAATTTTTGAATTTCACTGACCTCCAAATTTCACAAAGAAAACCTTCTTAGCATGATGGTTAATATGACATTTGACTGATATTGGAGATGTTTGCGAATCGGATCTACTACCTTTAATATTATTAATCTAAAATGATTATTTGAAAGTTCGGAAATGCTGGAAATATCCTACCACAAGGAGGCAAAATATAAATGGTTCACATTTACAATTCATTTTGTTTTAAAAATTTTCTTATTTATTTTCGCATACCAGGCTTCAGGCAAACCAGGCTTCAGGCCTGCTAACGCGGGTATACAATAGAAAAAATAAAAGTTAAAACAACACCAGGAAAATCACTATTCTCAATTTTGCGGCGCGCTACGCGCGCAGAGTCTCGAACACAATTAAACTTTGCAACTTCCTGGCAAAATGAGTTTTTACTATTTCCTAGATGAAATACCGTAACGCGATTGCATGCAACAGACAAAAATACAAATTTCCTCGAGACTTTAAAACGTCATTAAAACAGTCAAAATTCACAATTTGCGGCGCGCTTCGCGCGCAAATTCTTATACAACTTTTGTAGTTCGGTCGTCCAAAGAAAAAAAAAAGATATATATATATATAATAGCGTGTGTGTGTGTGTGTGTGTGTGTGTGTCATCATTGGTATTGGTACCGAAGGTCCGTTTTTTTAGTGATCGCACCCCCCCTTGAAAAATCCTGGCTACGGGCCTGCATAGTATAACATGGACATTATCATTTAGGATTTTTTTTCTTCTCCCTTCAAAAACATTCCAGTGACTGAGATGTACACAAAAATACAGCATAATGTTTGCATACTATGCACACTCAGATCTTATGCATATTATGTCAAAACATTTTTATCCTGTTCAACTGGTGTCCTTTACCTCTTCTAATTGACATATAACACACACACACACACACACACACACACACACACACTTTGATATGATTTGTTTATAACTTTGTGGTTGCTTCAAAAGAAACATTTTCTTTACTGACACACTATTATGAAGAAAACTATTAAATGAAATCTATTGATGGTGGCGAGTTGAAATTTGAAAATAGACAATTAGCAAAATACAACTGGTAAGTGTGGGAAGCCTCAGGCAAGAATTATCATTGAACCAACGTTAATTTATGAAAATAAGAATAAAATATAAATTACTAGGAAACTGGCCTATTAGTATTCCAAGAGTAATTCACATGAAAGTTTAATGAGCAGTGTCACAGAACTGCTGCAATACGGCAAGAATTTCCTGGTAGAATTAGACCTGATGCTTATAGTAAAATGTATTTCCTCTTTGAAATTTTATTTGGTGGTTTGCATGTTTAAACAGACAAATGCCACAGTCAAAGTTTTTAGAGTTAAGTCATCATCTGAATGTATGAAAAGAAAACAAACTTTTCATAATACTGCACCCATTACATATCAAACCAGAAATATCTTGTAAAATATCAGTATGGAATTGCAGGATTATAGAAATGAATTAATCATTTGTTTGTGAGTCCTCAGATCTTACATCATGCCTTAAAAATAATTATTTGATTAAAAGCTGGCCAAAGTGCAAACATTCATCATTATCAGTGAATTGGAAGGCTAGCATACATCAATATTAAGTAAGTTACACCTAATAAAGTGAAAATAATAACTGATTGTGACCGTGCATCATGAAACCAACAAAAAGCCACACACCCTGATTTTATGTGAGGATTCAAAATAGGTGAAATTGGTCAACCTCGTAAATCTTAAATGTTTTATATTTTTTTATTAGAGCATTTTTTCTTCTACACTATTTCTAAGTTTTGGATCATAAAACAAATGAGAAATTGCATTCCCCCCCCCCCACTTTTTCCAGAGCACTTTTTTTAAGAGTATGGTGAGGTAGACCAAGTCTCGCAGGCCCCTTTTCATTTTTAAAACCTTTTAACCCGTTGAGGACGGACTGATTTTGCTACAACACGCATTTCCCATAGACACCTGCCCGAGTATACTCGGGACTCGTCCTCAACGGGTTAAACACTCTTCACTCTCAACTCGAATAAGAGTTGAAAAGATGTTGCTACTGCTTTGAAAGTTGATACATGAACAGAATGTGCTAATAGAGTGTGTCCTTTCAGAATCTACTCTTAACTTAAACTTTCTTTCCATCACCATCTGTACTTAGTTATACATCATTTTAAAGCTTGAAATCTGCCCTTTCAGAATCTACTCTTAACTTAAAATCCATGTCTGATGACTTTTAGTTGAATCATGATGCACAGTCACAACTAATCCTGCAATAAATTTTAAAAACCTCTCATGACTCATGATATGGCTAACATGCCAGACCTACTCATACAATTATTATGTACCATATCTTGTTTTTATAAAGTGCTTTCCCACGTAGTAGAGCTCAAAGTGCTTGATAACGCATTCTAACTCTGGCATTAGAATTTATGTGACATGAGTGAAATGTGTTGTCAATTATAAGGATGCAAGTTCTAGAGTAGGGCTTGAACCCTTGACATTCTCAATAATTGCGCAGAGCATAATCAAACCAAAGGACAACACCTCCACAAAGGTCAGATGACAGCTGAATGATATTTCAGTACAATATTTCAGTTTGTAGATGATAATGTAAATTTATATACACTTGCAGATATGTGATTTACAATGTATTTCCATTTTTCCCTCTTTTTTTGCATGTACATGTGGGTTGCATTGAAGAAAACACTAGGGAAACAGTATACAGCATCTTGAGGGCTAAATGCAGTAAACTGGCATGGCTACACTGATAAGAGTTTAAAGACCCTTATAAATAATAATAGAGCATGTTCAATATGTCCCTGTTCACACTGTGCAATTGAGCCCATGAAATATTACTATGTCAGGAAAACTGTTTTGCTGCTGATGGCACTTTCCAGACAGATACTCCTTTCACTGCAGTCAAGGTGCTTTAAAGCCAATCCTGTTCAGAGCAAGCTAGAGAAGATGTTGTGTATCTGAATGTAATGACTTGAACTTCTCAGAACATAAAACTCAGACATGATCATTTTTTTTTTGTTCTTTATGTCTTTTTATGCTTCCTTTGGGATGATGTAAAAGAGACAGCACATACTAAGTGTCACACAATATGACAAAAGGCTGACTGTCACCAAGTAAACAAGGAGTACATATAAACATGCAACACAAAATGAGATGAGAAAGAAGAATAAGATACATGAAAATTATTGGTGAAAATGGCCTACCAACACCAAGGAGGGAGGGAATATGTAAATACAACTATGAGAACTAGTAGGTGTCAAGGGATGGATGATTGAGGTAACACATTAAAATGTTGTATCAATTATCATGAGAGTAATAATGCAAACTGGTGAGTAGTCATTATATAATACCCTTTTACAACAACTTCCATTTTTAAGGCCCTTTCGCAGCAGCGACAATCACCATAACTGAAATGATTATACACACCTCACTGCCTATGACATGGAGACAAAGGAAAGGTCACCAAATGTTTTTAAAAAAAAGAAAGAAAACTTTTGCAGAAGTAATCAGCAATATGCATTATTTTTTCAATTACAAATGTTAACTGTTCTCATTGAGAGGAGTCATGCTTCATTTGACCTCTAACCTCTGACTTCACACTTCCAAATAACTTGAGCAAACCTGTTTCATTTGGGATGAGAGCAAGACCAAATCACAGGGAAAGACAAATTATTTTCATTTGGAGCATAAGGAATGATAAAATCTTGGCAAGATATATCAACTTGAGTGGAATTTGATATTGTTGATTGTTTGCTTTACCCTTGACATTTTGGCAAGAATGCATCTCATTCCACAGTCTATGGTAGCTTCAAAATTCAAAATGCAGACATAGTTTTGTTACAATTTCAGATTCTCTGAAACTTCAAATTCAAATGTTGTTATCCCAATACAACACTACGAAATAAATCACTCGTGTAAGATGTTGATGACACATTATCGTGAATATAAATCTGCTATGAAAGTTATACTGTTAAGCTAGACACATACTAACAATGTATATTTGATTGCAAGATTTACCATAATTTCTGGAATATTGAAGGTGAATTTGTGGCAAAATAATGAAAATTATAAAGGGGCTAATACATTTTGGGTGAGTATCAAATAAAAAAAAAGAAGAAGAAGAACAAATGGGCAGCTGCAAACTTTGAACAATTATGATACTGCCAACAAGTTACTATCTACTTCTGATATCTTTAAGCTAACTTCAGTTTAATGTTTTTAGTGGAACCTGGCCAAGAATAAAAAGGTGAGATTTTTGCTGACTTAATGTGAGAAGCAGCTGAAATAATTAGAGATATGCTGGTCTAGCAAGGAATTGTACTGTCCTGAAAATAAAGAATACAGAATAATGATCCATGTACATGTTCAGAATGCTCATGTAAGGTTAACATCTGATAAGTGATATGTTTGGAAGCCTTCAGACCCATGCTAAAAAAAAAACGAAGCTAACAAAGTAAAGTATATTTTCAGGATTTTGGCATCCTTCTTGATACACGTGTATATCATGTTGCTTCCCTTGCAAAAGATAAGGGTGCAGTAGATGACTTTATCACTGCAGATGGTATCCCCCCTTGAACAGATGATATGCAATGCCCCTGGAGTCCCTATGGGTGGTGAAAGCTTCTGCAAGTGAGAACAGGTAAATGTGACTGATGATATATAATATAAGCGTAAGAAGCAACTACAGAAAAGGTTCTTCTGTGCAACCCACATGTACAGGTGCAAGTGACCATTGCAATGCATAGCTATGCAATGGTCAAACAAGACCAGTTTCTATTTACATTTAGTTTTGCAGTCCAGGTCAAAAATATAAGTAAAAAATATCTCCTCAAATCCCATAATAGTTATGTCACATGTAAACAATCTCTGCTGAAAGACAGAAGTTGTTTTGATTTTTTTTTTCTTTATTCTGCCCTGGATTCTATGTCATCTCAAATGATGTGACCTTACCTTAAATAAGTAATAGCATAATAGTCAGAGATAAGAGGTTAAATAGTAAGCACACACAGTTTCTGTACTTGTAGACAGTACCAAACATTCGTTGTACTTGTTTTCCAGGTTTTCTACCAGTACTGGATGCCACACTACTGACTGGAAGTGGCACGGCTGTGGGGCAAACAGCGCCCTCATCAGCCATGTGATGAGCAGTAATGAGCAGGGGTGGGTCTAGGTGGTGTGGATTGAGACGATCTGGTGGTGAAAAAGAACGCAAGAGAAGACTGTCAAAATACGTGTCATGATCATGTGATTGATTCTTTTTTTTAAACTGATATCCTTGATGCACACATTGTATCAAACACTTACTTTCAATAGATACTCATGTCCAAACACAGTGTGGTATTCTGCAATGCAGTTTGTTCAATTTTCATTTTCAAGGTGCAATATTTCATTGATATACTTCCTTCTTGAGTACTTGTCTTCATTTCAAATACATATGCTCTTCACATACATTCAAAGAAGGGAAATTATATCATAATATGTTCCTTTGACGAGATCTGAATGAGTACATTGATGAAAGGATGCTAGATAGAAATCAATGTGAAAGAAGTTCATTAAAATACTGTATATGCCATACATTTCATGATTTGGGAGTTGAAGGATAATTTAGCAATATGATTCTCCTTTTTGCAAATATACACAGCTATTATGTCATCTAGACATCTACTGTATTGCTGTGTTGCTTAAGCATGCAATAATTTTGTGGGGAAAATTGTGTGCAATATGGTGTGCAGGAAAAATTTTGTGGGAGTAAAATACGTAAATTGCGATCTGTGTACACTATTTATGGCACAAGTCATACTATTACTGTTCTTGACCTGCTCAAAAATTGTTCCACTGCAAAGCCAAACCCATGGTAAATCATCAGTCTCAAAAGCAAACAAAAGAAAGGATAAAAGCTCTCTAATGGCAAACAAGAGCAATGATCAATATGCTACTAAAGTAAAAAACAAAAACAAAAACAAAAACAAAAAACAATTAAAAACAAACAACTAAAGTTACACAGTGGTAGTGTTGTAACATCAGTGTCAAGTCACTCACATTGATGCTAGCAAGCGATGAGATTATAGTTACTACATGGCATGGCACAATGTATTTACTATTAAAGCGATACATCTATTAAAACCAGTACACAAGCCCTGTTTCATAAAGCTGTTCGTAAAGTTACGTACAACTTACGAGCGACTGGTCATCAGTTCTGATGTGCTATACTTATCAGAATGTCCATAATTCAGCACAAGAACTGATCACCAGTCACTCCTAAGTTATTCGTAACTTTACAAACAGCTTTATGAAACAGGGCCCAGGTTAGAATGTGCATGGTTTTAACTAGTGGTTGGGTGTTAGTGAGTTGGTCTGACTTTTGGGTGATCAATGCTCACTGGGATAGCCAGTCAGCAATTGTGCAAAAATGACCAAAAAGAGTGGGACATTTTGTAATGTTTGTGCATGGGTGGAATCAGCTGTATTCTTCCAAAGCAGAACATACATCTGTGTGAACAAATTAGATGTGCTAAAGCAGTCTTTAAAAGTGCAGTTGATAGAATACTTTTACAATTATTTTTGCATTCGATGCAAAACTTAAACCAAGACAACCAATGATTTGCAAGGCATATAGAAATTACAGTACAGAAATTAAGTTGCATAATAGAACTGGATGATGCATGGGTTTGAAGCTGGGCTGTATCAGTGGCACTGAAGCAAACATGTTTACTACTGAAAACTCAGAAAAAGAAGGATATTGTACAAAAAACCATGGTTTCTATCATTTGCTTGATAGAATTTATGCAGAAAGAAACTCATAGAGCACAAAAGATGTCATAAAACACACTGTGAATGTTTCTGAGATGTTACTGCAAGGAAAGGAAAACTGGTTGAGGATGAGGGAAAGTATCCTGCTGATCTGATTAAGTTTCTACATTCATTTTTTTTTTTGGGGGGGGGGGGATGTGACATGTTGAAGTTACGTCTTCTGCAACTACTGATCTACATAGCATGGCAGATGATGATGAAAAAACAAGGCACAGAATGATCTAGCTCCAGGGTGTCTGATGATATTTCACAAATGTCAGAAGTCCCCCCACCTCATCTCCTGTCTTGCAACCTTCCTCAACAGCATTTCTAATCCGTCAGATGGAACATTATAGTCTCTTTCCCACCGGTCTTAATCAATATGCTTTGTTAACTCCTAGTGTGCCTTGAGTAACAATTGGCACAGCAACCCATAGCATTGTACACACTGCCCAAAGTCTTTGGTACGGAAAGATTTAATGACACATTGTGTAATGTGTTATGTGAAAACAAGTGAGGGATCTGTCCCTACATAGTAGAATTACTCCATACACTCATGCGAACAGACAGACAATCAACACTAAAATCAACACTACACCATCATCTCATCTCGATACCTCACTCTCTATCTCTTTTTCTCCTTGTAGGAAATGAGGTATGCACACATCTCCTTGCAGCTGTAGACATCCATCATTCTACCTGCCTATCAGATACCACGTGGGCAATCACATGTAGTACAAAGTGGTTTATTTTCAACTTTGATTTCTTTTGCTAGACACACTACCACATTTCTGGTTTTGGTTTTAAAGATGATGTTCCCTTTTGGGACCATGATCTAATCCCTTTTGTAAAACCTTACCAGCGTTATGGGCATTATTGGCCAGTCAGATGAGTCTTCAAAGCATTAGGCATCACACTATAGCTCTTTGTACTCTCTTTCACTTTTTACCCCCAACACCCTAACAAAGATAAAAGAAACAAAAAACTCAAGGATCACAACATACAACATGTATGTCTACCACAATCCCTTAGCAATGCTCTGATGGCCATTGCATGTACATTTTGTATACAGTTGTTTCCAAACTTGGAAGGATTTGTTCTTTTATTGGGTAAACCTATCATAAAAAGGGAATGAAAATATGAATTCAGAACCGCACGAAGTGGCTAAGCCCTAATTTGATGCTTCTAAAAAAATCTCTGTCTCAATGATGAACCCTCACATCTGGAAAAGACTTTAACACAGTTGGCCAAGGAGCTTTGGCATTCCTGCATTGGTATGCCTGCAGCAATTCAAGGAGGGGCATGGTCTTCAGCAGCTACATGTTTCTAGTCCCGCCTTTAATTGTAGTTAAATTGTGTCAGTTGGTTAATAACATCAGAAAGCAATCAGAACTTGCAAGAGACTTTGAGGCTGCACTGAGCAGAACTGTTTGTCGATGACCAAGGGAATCTAGAGAGGTGCCATCCCCTCATAGCCATCATGGTGCTTGTCCAGCTGGCTTCATAAAAGATGAGATTCAAGAGGCTGGTGGTCAGATGGAAATCAATGAAGCAGGGGAGGAGGAAGATGCCCTCCTGGAAGCTAGACATCCATGAACTCATGACTTGAGTAGGCAAGATATCAAGGAGAAAGCATCCCATTTAAGGGACAGGCAAGCACAATACTTGAAACAATGATGCTGCCAGCTGGATATATGCCTGGGAATTGGCTTACATATTTCCTCTCCCGGTAGACTGCAAGCTGAGATGCACTGCTACTTTAAAAGATAGGGAGCTACACAGTTGCCATGGTCACGAGCAGATGACTAGCAGGGAGGAACCCTATGACCATCAATGTCACCACCAGCCATACATATAAAAGCTGTTACACTCAATCAATCTACATTGTATGTGTGTTGAAGATCATCTCTATCTTATCCTTCAAGCAAATATGGTACACATAAAAGTGGGAAAGAACACTCATGTTTGGATCTTTGAACAAAATTGATCTTTTACAACGTTTTGGGGTTTTTTTATTCATGGAAAGGTATATGTTATATTTCTGAGGAAAAAGAGCCAAACCCTGCATTGAAATATACTGCTCCATTTTTTTTCATATTTCATGGTTGCTAACATTACGGTAAGTAAATTCAATAATGATAAGAAATTGTAAATGTATTTTAGCATTTCCTCAATCACTACAAGAACTGGAGATGTTTTTCAACCTAATGCCAGCTAGAAGACAAGAAGATAAAAAATCACCAGTAGATGAGAAACCATGCGGAATTCCAATTCTTTTTTTATTTCTAATTGCAGATCTTTTTTTTTCTTTCTGTAAAGATGATATTTGATGATATTTTTGATTTCTAAACCTCACACAAAAGGCAGTTACTCCACTTCAGCATACCTCAGTGAAAATGAAAATCATTTAAATCCTCAGACACCAGCATGAGCAAGTGATAGGAAAGAGGGAAAAAAAAATCAAATTGATCACACCCCTCACTAAAATATTCCCGAGGGAGGGAGAGAGAGAGAGAAAGAAAGCCAATAAGGATGAAATTTGATCTAAGAGGTGCATTATGCACCAAAATGGTAAAAAGAGATAGAGCTAGGTTACTTAAGATGAGTGAGCAGCTTAAATCAAGGGGCTAAATGTCTTCGGTGCCTGCAAATTACATGATTCTGGTCACGTCTGTCACAGCTCCAAGGGACCGGCTCATTTGGCAAGGCAGCAAAATGGCATGGCCTACACACGCTCAACAAGCTTCCTTGTTAATCACATAACATGTTTAATTCCTCGATATACAGCACTCTCATGGGAAAGAATGCTGGGTAAGGGTGGTAATGAATGTGAGAAAGCACTGGGGGGGCTGCAGCAGGGAGACAAAAGCCAAGGCATGGGAGTAAAGCTTGTGTCATTTTAACACCGTTAGGTCCTTCACCTTCCAAAGAATATCCTGCACATCTACATGTAGCACTACAGCTAAATATTGCTAATGGTAATAGAAGAGATAACAATTAGACTCTTAACCCATATCCGCTGATCTACGGGATTCGTGAAGAGAAGCCACATGCAACATCATAAAAGAGCAAACTGAAGTGAAAGAAAATAAAATTCATATGAGTAAAGTCACATTTATGCTGTCGATGTTCTTGTATTATGTAATCATTATGCATGGGACAAAGCATGCAGGTATAGGCCTAGCCACTTAAGCAAAGAGGGCAATACACTCTACATAAGCATCACACTGCAGGGCTGCTAACATTCACACATCACAACCAAAGAGTTTCCAAAGATTTTGGTTAGGGAGTCTCTTTTTTCTTAATATGCATCTCATATACAAGATTAATTTTTAAATCAGGCTCCTATTCTTATGAAGTATGTCAGCATATTATGAAGAACCACTAATATCTCAGGAAGATTTCTACAGCAGACTCAGAAAGACTTGGAAGGTCTGATACAACTCAGATGAAATATAATCATTTAAATTCTTCTGCCAAAGATTTAAAGCAGACAAACTTTCATTTTTCCAGATGCTTTGTTTGTTAAGAATAAACATGCCATTGCCCTATTACTAATAGTAAATACTAGTTTCTTTGGGAACAAAATACCTTTGATATATTATCTGATAAGTAAATTTTGGTTCACTAAAAAAAAATAAAAAAAATCATATGTTCTTAATTATGAGCACATACTTGTACTTATTCTTTTCTGCCATGTACACCTTTACATTGCACCTGGTCAGAATCATCTAAACATGGACCAATGAAGTGTGAATGTACACAGCCAGCTTAGATAAACCATGTGTATCTTAAAAAAGGGAAAATCTATAAAAACTGCATTGTTGGCACTACAAAAACAAACATTAACACAATAGCAACAGCAGTTATAATTGCCCTTTTCACACTCACTTTCCACAGCAGCGAATTTTGCAAACATCTGAGAAAATCAATGTAAATGAAACATAACTGACACACACACTTGGCATACCATGTGTGCAAGGAGTGGAGGTATGTTTGTTGTTTTTTTTTTCTTATTCTATGGGTAGCTCATCCTGAATGTGCAGGCACTAGAATAAGATAGAAATGAAAGAGCAATCATGGGAATGAGAAAGGAGAAAGTTTGATTATATCAATTAATGCACAGATGATATGCAAACAGGTGGATGGAAATAGAACTGAGGCAGGCAATTAATTTTGAGAAAAAAGAGAAAATGTTAACTAGAGCAAGTTATGAGTTTATGTGAATCATTCAGCATCAGAACATCAATGTTCCTGCCAAACTCATGCACGGATTATCATTTACCAAGCTATTTTGACATACTCCCATTTGAGTACTTACTGATTGTGCATTGTCTGTGTGTTTCTGTGTTTTGGTGCAATGCATAGGTCACAGGTAAGTGATGACTCCTAATGAACAAGCATCCCCAATTTCCTGCAATGAGACATATTGCCATTTGCAATCAGCAACAGCCCACTTGAAAGGTCGTAGCCGCAGATTGTCAGTTTATTAGCCCAGAGGGCAGCATACAAACTACATCTTACATCCAAAGTGGTTGCCCAACCACATACATGCTAGCCAGAAGGCAAAAAAAAAAAAAAATAGGTACAAGTAGGCCAATAAACAATGACACAGATACCCATGATACACACCTTTGTAACAAGAATTAGTGCACACACCCGCACACACACACACACACATTCAATATGCAAGAAAATTGTAAGATACCACCTGGAAAACGGAAAGCTGGAGAACTCGGGGAGAAAATTGATGAGTAACATATAAGCACCCACCAACAAGACTAAAAGATGTCAAAATGGGGGATCATCGTATCCTGAATGTATTCAATTCTCATTTCTTTTATACGCTCATAAAAATATAAAAATAAAAAAAAAACCCACTGAATTCACTACGAATTATATTTACCATCCACACAAGTGATCAAGAAGTCATTAATTGTGGTCTTGAGCATACTTTTTCCCATTTCAATGACAAAAGTCAGACTCACTCAATTGAAAAAAAAAAAGTCTGCTGAAATAACCATCGTATGTCAACACAAGTCTTTCCTACTTCCATTTTTAATGTATTCAAAAGGCTTATCCTTTGCTTCAAATTATCAAAGCATTACTATTAAGTCATAACTCATCTTTTCAAGGTGAACATTAGAGTTTTCACTTTATTGAAAAATCAAGTATATTTAAGTATTACATTTCTCAGCACAAACTAAAAGTGGTGTGTCAATGACAAAAAGTCCTCATCCAATTAGCAGGTGCACATCACTTCTTCACGAAAATTTGTGCAACTTTTCAGCTCTATTACTTTGCAATTTTTCACTCATTTTCAATGAAACTTTCACTACTATGTTTGCATGACTTTTCTCTTTTTTGACATAGACAAATATAAAAATCTGAAATGAGGTTTCTCTCATAAAACTATCATAAAGTATAAATGTGCCAAGATTGTGAGCAGTTTTGTTTTCTCTCTATTCCAAATGCCTATGTGTGCAATGAACACATTTCAGGAGTAGTTTCAAGTTTGTAGAATATGGTTACAGATCTGCCAGATTAGGTTAGAGGAGAATTGAACAGTTTGTTTGCAAAAACCGATAAGTCCATATTTGAAAACCGATAAGTCCATATTTGCAAAATGGAGATATTTGCGATTAAAGGTCAAGAAAAATAAAGAGAATAATAAGAAAATTTTTGCTTCTTTTGACCATAACTTAAGAAATATACCTGTATATGCAGTGACCAATATATCATTTAAAAGGTATTATTTTGTACTTTATGACAGAGATCGTACTTCAAAATCTTCAAAAATGGACTTATCGGTGTTAGCAAACAAACCCTTCAATTGGTTCATCAGAACTGTAGCCTACATGTATCACCATATAGTGGATGCATCCTTCACCACAGCTCACATTTCTTTTCTGCCTAACAGAATCACTTCTATGAGTGTCCGTTACAATGTGACACTTTGAACCCATCAGTTGAATGCTCTCTTCACACACAAAGCAGAATCTCACAAGCAAGGGCATTCACTCCTAATTCACACAGGCTCGTTCAGTCCGACAGATGATATAACTCCAGCCCGCAGAGATAGAGTCCATGCATACTAGATTAAACAAAAGTGACACAGATGGATCCTGTGTCCGTAATGAGAGCCAAAAACAAACGTTGCCCTGAGTTTGCCAGCAATGGCTAATTGAGAAACTCTCCATTACAAACCTACGGGAGCTCCCACCAAGATGTTCACTACCACATCCCAGTCTGAGTGAGTAAGTGGGCCTACGCATTTTCACGTCTGCATTAACTCTGACCCGAATGACGAGAGGAGTGCAGTTATACCTGCATGCTTCTCTGAATGCCAAATCTGACAAACACACACTCCATACAATATCCATTAGCCATGATCGTATCTCACGCTAACTTCCACTTCAGCTCAAGTTTTGCTCCGCATTCACAAACATTTAGGAACAAATCAACAACAGCATACTTCCATCTCTCTCTCTCTCTCTTTGCACATCAGTTGGTACCATTAGATTAAGATGGGGGTTGCTTTTACGGAGCACGCTTCCAAACAAAACATGTAGCAAAGATGACTATATGTCATAAATCAAATCTAGATTAAGAGAGTAATGTTGTAGATACTCAGTCTTCCATGCTTGCATATAATGTGAGTACCCAGAGTCTTCATGAGGTTTCTATAAAATTCCACATACTCTACAATGGCTAAGCAATTATAGGTCTACTGTAGATATGAATGTAGGCATGATCAGGCCACAAAGCCAGTAAGACATTCGATTTACCACTTCCATGACTTGTTTCACTTGCTGCTTTTATCAATTTACTTTCTCTCTGTCTCTTCATATATATGTATAGTATTATGTAAATATATATGCATATTGATACACACAAACACATACAGCCGCGCCAAGGGATAGCACCTCCCTGAATAGAATTATACAAATCCATTATGCAGAAAGGTAGCCACACAGACCGCAGAGAAGCACCTTCTCTCTATGACACACATGGAAATATTCCGCACAAATGTCATCTTGTTTGTGTGAGCCTATGTGGGTGTAGTCTTGGTTTAGCCATCACCTTGGTTTCCCCCTTGATTTGGCACCTGTTTGAAAGTTATGCACTCATCAATATTCATTCTACCAGGGCAGCTTTCATCAACCTGTATGCTTGCCACACTTTTTGCTCCCCAAATATTGCCAGTAAAATCAGCTTGTTTCTCCCCTTCCACTCCTCCCCATAAGTCACAATTAAATATCTTTGTGTTAGTGGTAACAAATATTTCGTCTCAATATGAAATTTGATGAGATTGTTATTATCAAAGAAAGGAAGTGAAATGGCAAAAGATATGCTGCCATGTCATGCAGGCTAAGCAGTGGGGTGGACAGGGTGGAGGTAATACAAAAACAACAAATGAGCAACAAAGTGGTTTGAAAGAAAAGACTTAGAAAAATTATACCATTACCATCAAGCACACAAACAAGTTTCTAATGAAATCATGTGAGTGGTTGTGATGCAAGCATTGTGAGGCATTTTGAGGGATTTATACGACAAATGTCTTGACAGAGGTCAAATTGTACAGATAAGAAATCAGCAGGTATATTAAAGTCAAATGTTACATGGCATTCTATCACCATCGATCCTTTGGGTAGTCATTACAGCTGCATTCAATAGCTTGTTCTTTTTCTTATACCGTTACTACACTATTGCTGAAGATTTAATATTGCTGAATATTGCACAGACTGACAGAAAGAAAATATTAGATTAGTAATAAGATGGAAATAAATAAATGTTGATGTTAGGAATAATGGCAGTGTTATAAAGCAGCTATGAATGGATGTCTTTTGGCCATGAAAGAACGAAAAATAATGACACATTGACATTTTGCGGAGCAATGTGGCAGATACGCACACCGAGCTGTGACACGAGAAGGACGGGATGCAATCACTACACAGTTGGGTCTGATTTGAGCGACATGCTGGGGTCAGGGGTGCTGTGCTGTCCCACCGGCACCACTTTCTGGTCCAGACGCCGACTCCAGCGGTGCCTGCGCCGGGACGGGTAATCTGCCCGATCATAGCTCTCATCCTCCATCATTGAGCTTTGCTGTTTGGGGAGTAATTCAATCAGAAGTGATTGGGTTTGCAAGTCTCCCTCCTTGTCTCTATGTGTGTCAGTCAGTGTATATTGTTATTTCTCACTATACTTTCAACTCTTGGCATTTCAGCAAATACCTAAGGGATTTGTTGCTATGGCGGTGACAGGTCAGTCTCTTGCTGCAGAGAAGCGGTGGCTGCAACGTGTGGCATATATAAAGGTAGTCTGACTTCAAGTCTTGTTCATTTCTCTATTTGATAGCTGCCATCAAATCCTTGAATCATGTCCCTATTCATCATGACAGGTTATTTAAATTCAGTGCAGATTACTTCATGGGTCTATAAGATTTCTTGTTTCAGTTTGGTCTGTTTTCGTTTCTACACACACAGGTGTTCAAATGAAAAGAGAAGTCCGAACTGCATCAAAACTTTGGAGAGGACAATTCCCTTCACCAAATGCTCCAAGTGCAAACAGAAAAAAAAAAACATGGACATTGATTTAAGCATGTCGATGATTTGTAGAATATTTCCACCCATGTGTGCAACCACCACTTTTCCTCTGCAACCTACTTTGCCTTGCTCATCTCTAAACCAGACAAAAACTCCTGCGGGAAAGAAAACCAGATTGTGAAACAATGTGAGAGCAAAAGGAGCATTTCCAATCACAGTCACCTAGATATAATCATATGGACTTAAAGACACGGTTGTAATTTAGCATGTTGCCAATGACACTTTATGAAAGCATGGGAGCATATCTACACAATACACTTCTATAGATAACACCAAATGTTAAAGGGATTTTTTTTAAAGAATGTTGTTTTAAATTTGTGGATGGGTTACAGCGCAGGGTGAACACCTAAATGAACAGAGGGAGAACATTCACAAGATGTTGCAATTCAAAATGATATGCAAATGAGTAGAGAAGGGGAAGATGGGTGGAACATGGCAAACCATTTTTGACTGAAACAAGGTGATCACGTGCCGGTTTTACATCATCTCTGGATAGCAACATGACGACATGTGACATCCGTTGCAGCAACATTGCTGCCACAAGAAGTTCATTTACCAGGGAACTACAACATAAATTTACTATAGCACTGATAGTAATTATACTTTGATTTTTTTTCCATTCCTTACCACCATATTATGCTTTACCCACATAAATAAACTTACTACAATATCAATCACATTCAAATTTTTCCTTAGCAATTCATTTTCTAATACATTGCAGTGAAGAGTTCACAAGTAGCATTCTGTATAGTGATACTTCAGACCACTTATGAAATCTTACCATTTGCAATCAAATCAAATGTGAACAACAAAAAAATCAAAATAAGTATGAAATGTACAGAAAAGAAGTCAAATAATGAACTGAATTTTTTTATGTTTGCTCTTGATCTTTACCACAAATTTGATATGGAAAACTATAAATGACCTCCTAGGAGAGAACAGAATAGATAGCACTGGTCACATTCTGCATAAATGAAGCAAAAATTAATGATCCACACAAAAATAGTTAATGTTTTTAATGATTATTTTTAAAATTAAGGTTCAAACTTAGCAGATAATATTGCTCACAGTGCCACACAATTTTACCTAAGTTCTATTCAACCACACTTGATAAATTCAATTATATTTCTCAACTCAGTTAATGATTATGAGAAATTTAACATAGTTAAAAAACTTAATTCAAGAAAATCCACAAGACATGAAAATATCAGTGCATATTTATTGAAAACTATCAGTTATCATATTGCTACTTTATCAATTCACATCTTTGATTCATGACTTTCAATGGGTAAACTTCCAATCCCTTTAACTTGCTAGGTGCTCATATTCATTAAAAAATTATTCATGATTAGTTAGTATATATAGTCTAATATCAATCTTTCCCAGTATATTTGAAATCCTTGGGGAAAAAATCATATGTAATGATCTCACTATTTTTCTAATAAACAACAACCTAATAAACAACAACCTGTTGATTCCTAATTGGTTTGATTTCAGACTAAATAAAAATCAATGGATTGCACAATTCTAAATCTGTATGACCATATAACTGAGGCCTTTTTGAAAAATTGGTATTTCTGTACCCTTCAACAGATTTTTAGATCTGTTTGTAGTTCAATTAATTTATCATTTGTTTTCTTATATATTTTCTGAGGGTCTCATATTGTATAAGCTTTGCTTTTTAGTGACATCCCACATTTCCATTCCCATCCTTATCTAATTTGTACAATGCATATGTACGAATTAAACAAACAATTACATTTTCTTCATTTTGTTACCCATTATAACATGTATTTTGTTTTATTAACATTTTTGCAATATTACAAATATGTTCTGCTTATGGATTGTATATAATTTTCTCCGTTTATTTGATGGAAATGAAAATGAAGTTGAACTTTGAACTTTGAAAAACATCTGACACAATTGACAGTGACATATTGATATATAAATTAAGATTGCATGGCACAAGAGGACAAGAGCTCAGTTGTTTCACAGACTACCTGCATTTAACTGCCAACAATATGTTAGTTTTCAATCCAAAAGCTAACAAAAAC
This sequence comes from Diadema setosum, assembly GCF_964275005.1. Lineage (NCBI taxonomy): Eukaryota > Metazoa > Echinodermata > Echinoidea > Diadematoida > Diadematidae > Diadema > Diadema setosum. The sequence continues at coordinate 23,836,214 of NC_092697.1, forward strand.
TGGACATTAAATTTGGTGTGCCATAAGGCTCAATATTAGGCCCATTATTGTTTACTCCTTATATTAATGATATGTAGCAAATATTTGTTATTTGCATCAAACTTAAGACATTCTTACAGTTAGTTAACATTTTCAAAATGGTTGAAAGGTTACAAACTATGACTTAAAACAACAACAAAATGATATTCATTACAAAAGAGTAAACAAACACCATAGGGAATTTGTAACATAACCATTGATGGACATACCCTACTGAAAATACTACACAAGATTTCATGGACTTATCACTGTTTGCAATCTAAACTGAAACAAACACTGGAATACTTTACAAATAAAAAGGTCTTTTGCCTGAACAATCTCTCCAAATCTTATGTAATATATATATTATTTTCATGTCATATTTCATATTGCACCATTGTTTGGGGATATTTCAGCATAACAAAAATAAATTCTTCATACATTAAGAATACAAGAAAACAATATTTTCACTAACAGGCATATTTAAGTCTAGTCAACTCCCATCCCCATTTCATCATATGTACAATCTTTATCCAAATATACACACACATCTGACTTCCCATTAAACTGATTATCACTAAAATAGTCCTAAACTTAATTTAATTTAAAGATTAATCAGGCACCATGGACCTTATAATATACCCTGCTATCTAAAGCAATGTCCTTCACTTAAATCCTTTTAAAACTATCCTTTAAAAATATCATATTCAATACTTCATCTTTACACTCTATATATGGGTTTTCTCAATTTTTGTTTGTGTTACCTCTTAGCTCTTACATTACTCATTCATTCACATATTTTCAAAGATGCAATTCATTTATTTCATCACAAAACAACAAGGGCCCTTTCAAACTTTCAAACTATAGCCACACACACACACACACACACACACACACACATACAAAAAAACAAACACACACACACATGCAATATAAACACATGTACAGTCATAATCACTCACAAACATCCAGAAGCATGAATACACATAACCACTCACACATGCATTCACAACGTACACATAGATGCACATGTCTACTCACGCAACACATTCTCACTGATCTTCAATAATAATAATATATCAAGCACATGATAAATTGCACCTATTTCACTTAATTTACGACCCTCCACAATTAGCCTGTCACACTGCTTCCTTTTTTTTTTCTTCCCTATTTCCTTCTCATTGTTGATTCCATTAAGTATACTTCATGCCAAGTTTCAACGGTAAATTGCCCATTTCTTTGAATTGTGTTATATCATTTTTCCCCTGGGGATACCATCACTATCAAGCACCTGCTTCACATCACAGACTTCTGCATGTTGTGTTTTGTTTTTTGTTCTCTAGATTTTCAAAATGAAAATAAGTGAATTGTTAACTTCTTCATTGTCATTATTCTAATACTTCAAAGATAATTGCTATCATAATACTGTGATTTTTAAAGACTTTTGTTTAAATACATGTACCATTCATTCATGTATGATTTTCATGAGAAAAATGCAGAAATACATGTATCATTAATTAATGTATGACCTTCATTAAAAAAATGCAGAAATACATGTAAGATCAAACTGAACAAACTAAATGGAACATCTGTTGCTCCATTACTGCAGAGTGTTGTGAACGAGATACACCCATATGTCATCCAATCGGCATACTTGTGTTCAGTTTGACTCACTGCTGGACTCAACATCTCTAAATGAGTCACATCTCCATCAACCATACCACTGAAATATTAGAGGAGCTGATAGAGTACAGTGAAACAGTCAAAAGTCACATAACACAAAGCGAACATGTACTCACCTCGTAACAATACAACGGAAATTTGTGTTGAGAGTTAGAGTTAGTTGTCATGCAGTAAATACAGACCAATGTTAATCAAGCAAAAGATAGATGACCTTGACATACTTTTGGAGAAAACAAAGTTTCCTCTTTCAGAGAAGAGTTGCTATAGTCCCACAGCCTCAAACATCTCATATACATGTATGTAATGACATGCTCAGGTGATTAAGGTTGACTTATTTGTGATATTTTGTGATTGTGTTTTCTCAAAGAAATATCTCTTAATGGGAAACGATGAAATTTAAAAAAAAAAAAAGGAAAGAAAAAACATTAAAATCAGCACAAGTGTCTCTAAACATTAATTTTACCAGATTATGACTTTTTGCCTATCAGCAGTAATGATATACAGTTTGACTTCGATCACCCGGCCTCCTTTTATCCGGAAATCTCTATTATCCGGACGCGTTCACACAGTGAAGGACTTTCATCCAAAAATTGAGAAAAACAGTGACTTTCATGGATCTATTTCACTAATTTCATAAGATGTGCATGATAGGTAGCTTCTCAATATCTAATGAGGTAAAACATGTATGATTTTCACATAAAGATATACTTTATTTTTGTGAAGAAGGGACTACAATTTTGCGCAGGCTAGCATAGATTACACCACCGTTGCGAGGTACCTGCCTAGTTGCCAGTGCACTGGGACAGCAGCTTGGACGGCAGCTATATACATTAACATTGTGTCTCCCATATCCGGCCAATTCGCTTATCCGGATGAGCGCCGGTCCCGACATGGCCGGATAATCGAGGTCGAACTGTACTGGCAAGTTTGACTATGTATGTTCGGTAGATAAATTGGAATACCAGTATTTGAATCATAGGTAGATACATTGTATCTCATACATATTGAATACACAAGAACAATATACACTGACTCTGTATTTGATTTGAGTCACTGATTTGGGGAATTTTGTAGAACATCTACTTGATGTGCACAATGAAATATGCCCTTATCAGCAACTTTTCAGATACACTCATATTAATGGCTTCCAAAATATCTTCTTTGAGCAGTGCCCAGAAGATAAGATGAAAAACCCTACAGGGCATAGTCTTTTTCAAACCTTTAGCAGTAGCAATGTTCATAGTTGTAATTGTTGTTTGTGCACAGGAAAGTAAAATATCATTACAGGCCTAGACCCTTTGAGTTCAGATTGACTTTTCTTAGTATTTTGATTTGTTTAAATCAGAATTATTGTTACATGAATTGTGATTGCCTTTATTCCATGAATGTATAAAATCATCAACTGGGACATTTCATGAGAACACTGGATTTTTGTGTTTATTTCTGCTTCAAATTACATGCCTAACTCGATCTATTCTTTATTGATACTTATTTAATTTATTTTGATTGCAAGTACACGTACTTCAGTAAAGAAAAATATCGACAAAAACTTGGTTAGATGACTCTGCTCCAAGCCGCAATTTCACCACAAACCGTATAAATAAGAAACTTTGGCCAATGTAGATTGCAACTATCCTATACAATATATATCATTAAGTTAAATTCTTTTGTTCTGATTCATGTCTTTTGACCATGACACACATGCTGTTACATTACATTATGTAAACAGTGATCATGATATGACACACTTTACAAAATCAGCTGCAGTGTATTACAGAGCTTGATTTTCAAATAGATCTGAAAATCACTAAAACATTGCTTCTCTGGCTAATATCTGGCAATAAGCACTGCATAATACTAAGTTATTCAAAATTGCACAGGTGTGTGCACAATGGTATGAACAACAAAATACACACCACATATTAGGATGCCTGAATATTACAACCACACAAAGGATGTTAGTGACTTTGTTCAGTGATAGAAAATTCAAGGTTTAGATCATTAGATTTGGCAGATATGACAGAAAATTCTCTTTTTCTCTTTTTTTAACAAGGAATGGTAAGCAGCCAAGGATAGATTGATCTGCAAAGTAGAGCAAATCAGTAAATTGAGAGAGAAGCACACCACCATCCATGGCTGTTATAAGTAGAAACAAAACACAAAGAGACTTGCCAGCAAGAAGAGCAGAAGGAAGACGACAAGACTGAGGAAAATGGCGACGATGAACATGATGGCATGGGTGAACTTTTGATACTTCTCCTTCTCTGCCTCCTCCTTGGTCTTGGGCCCGATCAGGGGTGGCTTGCGGGGCCGGATGCGGGCGCCGAGGAACGTGCGGTGCCGGTGCGTCTTCTGCTTGGTCTTGTTGTGCTGCGCCTCGTGGAAGAGCTTCAGGAAGGGTGTGTCCAGGGGCCCTGTGGTGTTAGACACCGTCAGGTTCCAGCGGGGGTACAGAAAGTTGATGTTGTACTTCTGGGCCCACCGGGCAAAGATGGCCTTCTCCGTGACAAAGAGGTGGCCGAAAGTAAGATGCTCCTCACTCTCCTTGTAATATGTGCACTGTGACTTAAACTCGGTGTCATAGTAATGGTATGGTGTCGTGTCATTCGGGTGCTCCCTTTACGAATGATGAAAATGAATAACAGAGAGTATAAAATTTATGTCATTGGGAATTCTTTTCAGACAGCCAATGCAAAGCTTATGAAAATACTTTATCAAGATCTTTTTTAAAATTTACATCAAGCCAGAATATAAACACCTTTTCTATTTTCACAGAAGTATTACACTCTTCAATTATATTTGATCATAACTACAGTATATCACTATCCATTTAAGGTATTTACGTTTCTATCCACTTTAGCATGAAGCCTCACTTTTCAGCACCAAGAAACAAGTCCCAAACTATTATATGCATCTATGCACATATTTCAAAACAACAGCTGTACACACACACTGAGTTCTCAGGGCATTAGTATGAGTCTTAAGAAATCAATCAATTTGACATTTAAAACTATCGTATTTGCCTGAAAAAGGGGGATGTACAGAAAAAAAAAAGACATTGAAGGACAGTACACTAGCACCCAGCATATACCTTTCAAGATGCAGCCACTTTTCCAGAACTTTTTTTTTCAAGATTGAGGTTTGCAATAATTGTAATCTTTCATAACTGTAGTCATCACAATAGCAGCCAATAATAACCAATCAATTGTGAGAATTAACCCATTATAGAAGACTAGTGCCAAATATACTCAGGCAGGTGTTTATGGGAAACATGTGTCATTGCAAAATTCAGTTCACCCTCAATGGGTAAAAGTTGTAGTTGCAGCAATCAAAAGGGGGAAAAAAGCATGACAAACTTGCAACAATTGTCAACCTCTTTGAGGAAGCAGGGCCCCGTTCTTACTTGCAGTAGTTGTCTGGAACAAGTCCAAAGACATCCACCCGGTGGCAGACATCTAGGGCAAACAGGAGTGTCATCCAGCCGGTAGATAGCCATGTCTTGGCGTCCTTCCTGTGGGGACGACGCACACAAGACATATCACATGACATTTCGTTCTGTTTCTGCATCCGCTCGTGTTTCCCTGGGATTTGGGCTCACAGCTACATCTCAGCATCCGCAAGAGGACATGAAACCATCTTGAAATTCTTCACAAATATTTTTTCTTTATTTGAAATTTTACCTCACACAATTTCAGCTAACGAGTGTTGGCACTTCTGAGCACTGTCAACAAAAACACACATGATACTTTCACACAAAGCTCTACCTGACATTTCGCCAATAAATCATAAAGCATAAAGGAGCATTACTGACAGATTACTGCCATCAATTCCATTGATTATGGCCACAATATCATTTTGAGCATCAAATAAGGATTAATCTCACTAGCCCTAATTATAACGAAACAGAGAATTCAAACAGTGAAAGCTCTAATTGTTATCATATCCAGAATTTTCAGCTAAATTTCTGACATATATTCTCCAATGCTACTCAATCATGAAACATGCCATAAGCCCTGATTTGATCCATGTGGAAGTGGTCCATTAATTTCATGGATACACACACTATCTTGTCTGTGAAAATAATCCAAAGTCTCGCATTTGGAGAATATCAATATGGCTAATCTGAAGCTTCAAGCTCACTCTCTGTAACAACTTTCACCTCTCATTCCACACAATAAATTCCTCTTAAAATAATCTTGTATGAAATATGTTGGTAGTCATTCTTCTTTATTTATCTCTCTCTCTTCTTAAAAAACACAGAAACAGTAGGGACTCACTGGAACACACACAGGAACACACACACTAAAAACTACTGCTCTCCTAAAAAAAAAAAAAGTCACACATTATGTGTATATATATTAAAACAGCTGCATCATTCACTTTTTTTTTTACTCCTCAATAGAAGCTGTTGCCATAGCAATGTGCATAACAATACCTCCCCAGCTCTCTAAGCTCTTCTGCTGTATTAGGCAAAGCCGCAGGGGGGATAGAAGAAAAGCCACTTCAGGTGATGTACTCACGTGGGAGACCACTGCTATTACAGTGGTAATCCTTTAATGCTTTGCTACAGTTGTTTTCTATGTAGACCACACCTTTCTGGCTCTGCACTGTTTTTGTGATCATCTCCTATCCTGCTCATCATTATCCTAGCATCCCTCCACACCCCCCCCCCCCATCTGTTCCTTTGCTTCAAAGTCTTTGTTCAAAAACCTGACACGATAATTAAATCTACAACAGACAAACAAAAAATAAATAAAATAAGATATCATTACAAAAAAGCAGGTTGTCAAATTGTGCTACCTCACATCATAAAACTAATATTTAAAAAAAAATGCCAGATAAGATTTGTATGATTTTTTTTTTCTATTTTTTGTCAGGTCAATTTCTGCACAGGGGAAGTTTTCAACCTTTTCTAGTGAGATATTTATAACTCTCAAGGATTGGCTGTCCCTAACATCTTACTAGAAAATCATTGTGCAACTTGTCAATTTCTGAGGCATAGCCACACACAGTAGGTACATCACAAAAACAAAATGA